>NW_027364530.1:0-212740 GCF_046119375.1 Phyllobates terribilis
GGCATTATAAAGAGAGGGGGGCTGACATCCTGCATGGGGCATTATAAAGAGAGGGGGGTGACATCCTGCATAGGACATTGTAAAGAGAGGGGGTGACATCCTGCATGGGGCATTATAAAGAGAGGGGGTGACATCCTGCATGGGGCATTATAAAGAGAGGGGGTGACATCCTGCATGGGGCATTATAAAGAGAGGGGGTGACATCCTGCATGGGGCATTATAAAGAGAGGGGGTGACATCCTGTTTGGGGCATTATAGAGAGAGGGGGTGACATCTTGCATGGGGCATTATAAAGAGGAGGGGTGACAGCCTGCATGGGGCAATATAAGGGGGGAACAGCCTGCATGGGGCATTATAAGGGGGGGGGGACAGCCTGCTTAGTGCATTATGTGGGGGGAACAGCCTGCATGGAGCATTATACGGTGGGGGGACAGCCTGTATGGGGCATTATGTGGGGGGTAACAGCTTGCATGGAGCATTATAAGGGGGGAGACAGCCTGTATGGGGCATTATGTGGGGGGTAACAGCCTGCATGGAGCATTATATGGAGGCCAGTATCCTGTATGGAGCGTTATAAGGGGACCAGTATCCTGTATGGAGCGTTATATGGGGGCCAGTATCCTGTATGGAGCTTTATAAGAGGACCAGTATCCTGTATGGAGCGTTATATGGGGACCAGTATTCTGTATGGAGCCTTATATGGGGGGCAGTATTCCGTATGGAGCCTGATATGGGGGCCAGTATTCCGTATGGAGCGTTATATGGGGGCCAGTATTCCGTATGGAGCCTTATATGGGGGCCAGTATTCCGTATGGGGCCTTACATGGGGGCCAGTATTCCGTATGGGGCCTTATATGGGGGCCAGTATTCCGTATGGGGCCTTATATGGGGGCCAGTATTCCTTCATGGGGTCTTATATGGGGGCCAGTATTCCTTTATGGGGCCTTATATGGGGGCAAGTATTCCGTATGGGGCCTTATATGGGGGCCAGTATTTCGTATGGGGGCCAGTATTCCGTATGGGGCCTTATATGGGGGCCAGTATTCCATATGGGGCCTTATATGGGGGCCAGTATTCCGTATGGGGCCTTATATGGGGGCCAGTATTCCTTTATGGAGCCTTATATGGGGGCCAGTATTCCGTATGCGGCCTTATATGGGGGCCAGTATTCTGTATGGAGATATGTGGTGCCCATTATACTGTACGAGGACTATGTGGGGTCATTATTCTGTATGGAGCAATATATAATGGGGCCCATAAAACTGTATGGAGGACTTAGTGGTGCCCATAATACTGTATGGAGGACTATATTGTCCGGTCTGCACTGTGTGCTGCGAGGATTCTCCGGCTTCTGAGCTATTGTAGAATTTACAGTAGATATCACTCATGTAATGTAAGAAGTGAAATCTTTGCATTGTACTATATATATAGATTTCTCTGCGGTATCTGTGCATCATGAATCGTGGTATGTGTTAGAGGGGCCCACTGAGACTCGCCCGGGGCCCAGAAAAACCTGGAGCCGGCCCTAGATATAAGTATATTAAACGTTATAAATTCATTATAGCTGCAGCGATTTTCATGAAAACAGCTTGCTAGTGATGCACATTGCGTCACTACCAACGCTATGGGGGCAGTGTAGAGGGCAGCTAGGACGTGACAGGTTCTCTTTAGACTTGATGCTGTGGGTTCAAATGCAATACCCGTCCCCGCATCATCCCTGCAGTAACAAACCTACAACTCCCAGCAGGCCCGGAAGGGTTAAATCTGACGGTGCATGCTGGGAGTGGTACATATCAGAGGGTAAACCACTCAAATTATTATTATTTTACATCTTATTTTACCAGTGCAGTGTGTATATACAGATACTGAGAATTACACCCAGTATAGAGGACAGAAGTGGTACTCTGCAATATATATGTATATATTATATATACAGACACACACATTATACAGTATATACATATACACTGTGTTCAGGAATATAGAGCGGAGCAGTGTATATACTATATAATGTATAGATATGGCAGTGAATAGAATGTGGATTCCACACCATATACGCAGCACCATACTATCTAACCGTCTGTACACTATATACTGCATATAGTAGCATATATAGACCCTTGTAGCGTCTGTGTGCACACCCTCCATGCACTTAATAGCCCTCTGTGGCCATACACATACTGGCTGGTGAGCGGTTCATGCAGCGTTATGTGCAGACCCTATTTAGTGTATAATGGTTGTATCATACAATATAAGCACATTTTATCATTTACCTTTCGTGTCTCCCTATTTCCTCATAGATTGTAGCTTGCGAGCAGGGCCCTCACTCCTCTTGGTATCTGAGTTATGTTTATTCTGTAATGTCTTTATTGTCTGTACAAGTCCCCTCTGTAATGTAAAGTGCTTTTTCAATAAATTTGTAGTCAAGATGGGGTGCAGAGTGTACTTTAATGAGAAGAATAATGAACTTTTTAGAATTTACCAAATGGCTGCAATGAAATATAGGAGGCCAAATGCATTGTATATGTCATATAGGAGGCAGAGAGTGCGGTCTGTTTGTCATATATGAGGTAGAAAATGCGATCTATACATCATATAGGAGGTATGAAATAGACAGCACTCACCAATGGATGCCAAAAAAAGATCCTTTTATTTCAGATCCAGCATACAGACGTTGCGGCTGGTTCAGGGGTGCGGGAGTGAACTATACTGGACCCGTAGTGGCGCTGCTTGTGCGCGAAACGGCCGTCGTCCTCTTTTCACCCCTGAACCAGCCACAACGTCTGTACGCTGAATCTGAAATAAAAGGATCTTTTTTTGGGATCCATTGGTGAGTGCTGTCTTTTTCATACTTCCTTGGACATTTGATTAACACTGCTTATTTAGACATTGCACCTCCTGATGTGGATAGCCAACGGCTAAAAAACCCGTTTGGGAAGATTTGGGAACTGGTGGCGGCATACTTCACTTCTATGTGGTATACATCATATTGACCCCACACATGACATATATCGCACTCTCGGCCTCCTATATGACGTACAGACTGCACATTCGGTCTCCTATAATATATACTTTATATATCAGGCTGAGTGTGTTGTATACGTCATATAGGCCCGCACTCTCAGCCTCCTATATGACATATACACTGTATAATTCATGAGTCCAAGAGTGTGATCTATACTTCATATAGGAGGTAGAGAGTGTGATCTATTATGTCATATAGGCCCCATATATAACGTATACCGCACTCTTGGTCTCCAATGTGACATACAAACTCTTGGCCTCCTATATGGCATAGGGCTCTTTCATACATCTGGATATTTCCGGTACTGGAAAAAACAGTACCGGAGATATCCGTGTCAGTGTGGCATACGTGTGCTCCATCAGGATCACACATACCGTACCACCACTTGGGAATCAGCGGTACAGTTTGTGCTGTTCCCAAGCACCGGGTGCTGAAGGAATCGCTCATCACTGTCCCCTGCCGGCGCTGCAATCAGTGTTAGCAAGGGACAATGAAGAGACAATGTTGAAAGTAGTATTCACCTCCAAATGTCTCCAAAACCTGTAGAAATAATACTAAAATTAAAAAAAACAACAATATATTCACCTGGCTTAAAGTGACCACACACGATGAGGAGCGTAGGAGAATGACTTGCTGCAGTGAGCGGTCCCCCGACCTATGCTGAGCTCAGTGAGCATAGGGGCCTGCTCGCTGCAGGGAGTCAAGCTCCTCAGCGTGTGTGGTCGCCTCAAGCCAGGTGAATATGTTTTTTTTAATTTTCTTATATTTACAGGTTTTGGCAACATCGGGAGGTGAACCTATTGCTCTCAACATTGTCCCTTGCTAGCGCTGATCGCTGATTCCTTAAGCACCTGGGAACAGCATGAACTGTACCGCTAATTCCCAGGCGCCGGTATGTGTCACACCAACGACACACGCACGTCATCTGTGTGCTCGTGTGCGGGACGTTTTTCGGCCCGTGCAGTGTATAAAAAAAACTGACATGTCAGCGTGTTTTGCCCACGGACACACGGTCCGTGGAAACAGTATATACTTTATGTAGGAGGCCGAGTGCGTTGTACATCATGTAGGTCCGCACTCTAGGCCTCATATAAAACGTATACCGCACTCTCAGACTCCTATAGTCTATACTTTATATAGGAGGCCGAGTGCGTTGTACATCTTGTAGGTCCGCACTCTAGGCCTCATATAAAACGTATACCGCACTCTCAGCCTCCTATAGTCTATACTTTATATAGGAGGCCGAGTGCGTTGTACATCATGTAGGCCCGCACTCTAGGCCTCATATAAAACGTATACCGCACTCTCAGCCTCCTATAGTCTATACTTTATATAGGAGGCCGAGTGCATTGTACATCATGTAGGCCCGCACTCTAGGCCTCATATAAAATGCATACCGCACTCTCAGCCTCCTATATGGCATATACACTGTCTGTATATGTCATATAGGAGGCCAAGAGTATGATCTACATGTCATATAGGAGGCCTAGAGTGCAATGCATAATGTATAAAATAAATTATATTATTGTTGGCCAGTGCTGGGAACACTCACTCATAAAAACCTTATTGAATATTTGGCACGGTACTTTTGACATGAAATTAAAGCAGTGAGAGCTGTAGGCCTACAGCCTTGTTTCCAATTCCAGTGTGCAAATTGAAGTGGTCAGTGGGGTGCTAGAAACTGGATAAGGCGCTGGAAAAGGATAAAACAAACCTCTTTATTTAAGTATTAATGCCCACAACGCGTTTCTGCAGCGGTCTGCTGCCTTCATCAGGTGGAGTTATTGTTTCCAATTCCAGGCCAGGTTGGAGAGTTGAACTGTAGAGGACGGTCACTGTCCACATATCCAGCCCCGGAACCGGTATAAAAAAGCCCAGAATCAGAGCAGGAGAGAAGGGGGCGGTGCGCCGGTGCTGGTGCCACCACCCGGTCCGGAACAGGTATTACTACAGGGGAGTAGGCCAGAACAGGTAAGGAGCCGGGATGGGACCACATCAGAAGCCCGGGAGCAGGGAGAGCAGAGCGAGACGTCGGGTTCGTTGGCGCCAGCGTATCATAGGAGGACGGCCCCGGAGCTGAGAGAGAGCACTGCAGAGCGTGGCCAGAAGAGAGCGGCGTCAGCGTCAGTGTCACCTGTTACCACACCACAGTCTGCCAGCCAGCGGGAAAGCAGAGCGCAGTGCGTGTCACCACCCAGAAAGAGTCCATCCTCAGGGACTACTCACGTGGTAAGTATGCTGCATGCACGTCACTGCAGGCCCGCTGTCACCAATGAATGTTCAGTGCGCGCGACGCTACATTTCCTTCAGCCGCGCTTTTAAAGGGCCCACATTTTTAAAGGGCCCCCGCCACCAATTTTCTCACTCTCATATTGGGGCCCACCGGGAAATTTCCCGATTTCCCGCCAGGCCAGACCGACCCTGGAATTAACTCCATTCTGGAGGTTTCAGTCATAAGCCGTCTAGATTGGATTTGATCATATGAGGAAAACGCTCCAGCAACTCTATTCTAGTCAGGTCAGCAATGAACTGTACAGAATAGAGGCTACAGGGAGATCATCTAAAAATCCACTCCGATCTAGATGGCTCAATGGTGAATCAGCTAGAATGGAGTTGCTCAAATGAGGTCCTCAAAAAAGCCACTCCGATCCAGTGTGGTAAATTATGAGGACTCTGTCTCTGCGCTCTGTTACGTTTCTCCCCGTGAGGCTCCGCTCACTCTCCGAAAAACTCAATTCCAGTCTCTTCAGCACGAAACTGTACAGTCATGGCCAAAAGTATTGAGAATGACACCAAAATTATATTTTCACATGATCTGCTGGCCTCTGGCTTTTATTAGTGTTTGTCTGATGTTTATATCACATACAGAAATATAATTGCAATCATATTATGAGTACCAATAGGTTATATTGACAGTCAGAATGAGTTAATGCAGCAAGTCAATATTTGCAGTGTTGCCCCTTCTTCTTCAAGACCTCTGTAATTCTCCCTGGCATGCTCTCAATCAACTTTTGGACCAAATCCTGACTGATAGCAGTCCATTCTTGCATAATCAATGCTTGCATTTTGCCAGAATTTGTTGGTTTTTGTTTGTCCACCCGTCTCTTGATGATTGACCACAAGTTCTCAATGGGATTAAGATCTAGGGAGTTTCCAGGCCATGGACCCAAAATCTCTATGTTTTGTTCCATGAGCCATTTAGTTATCACCTTTGCTTTATGGCAAGGTGCTCCATCATGCTGGAAAAGGCATTGTTGGACGCCAAACTGCTCTTGGACGGTTGGGAGAAGTTGCTCTTGGAGGACATTCTGGTACCATTCTTTATTCATGGCTGTGTTTTTAGGCAAGACTGTGAGTGAGCCAATTCCCTTGGCTGAGAAGCAACCCCACACATGAATGGTTTCAGGATGCTTTACAGTTGGCATGAGACAAGACTGGTGGTAGCGCTCACCTCTTCTTCTCCGAATAAGCTGTTTTCCAGATGTCCCAAACAGTCGAAAAGGGGATTCATCAGAGAAAATGACTTTGCCCCAGTCCTCAGCAGTCCACTCCCTGTACCTTTTGCAGAATATCAGTCGGTCCCTAATGTTTTTTCTGGAGAGAAGTGGCTTCTTTGCTGCCCTCCTTGAAACCAGCCCTTGCTCAAAGAGTCTCCGCCTCACAGTGCGTGCAGAAGCACTCACACCAGCCTGCTGCCATTCCTGAGCAAGCTCGGCACTGCTGGTAGTCCGATCCCGCAGCTGAAACAGTTTTAAGATACGGTCCTGGCGCTTGCTGGTCTTTCTTGGGCGCCCTGGAGCCTTTTTGACAACAATGGAAGCTCTCTCCTTGAAGTTCTTGATGATGCGATAGATTGTTGACTGAGGTGCAATCTTTGTAGCTGCGATACTCTTCCCTGTTAGGCCATTTTTGTGCAGTGCAATGATGGCTGCACGTGTTTCTTTAGGGATAACCATGGTTAACTGAAGAGAAACAATGATACCAAGAACCAGCCTCCTTTTAAAGTGTCCAGTGATGTCATTCTTACTTAATCATGACTGATTGATCGCCAGCCCTGTCCTCATCAACACCCACACCTGTGTTAATGGATCAATCACTAAAACGATGTTAGCTGCTCCTTTTAAGGCAGGACTGCAATGATGTAGAAATGTGTTTTGGGGGTTAAAGTTCATTTTCTGGGCAAATATTGACTTTGCAAGTACAGTAATTGCTGTTAAGCTGATCACTCTTTGACATTCAGGAGTATATGCAAATTGCCATTACAAAAAATGAAGCAGTAAACTTTGGAAAAATTACTATTTGTCTCAATCTCAATACTTTTGGCCATGACGGTACAGAATGGGGTTGCTAAAAGATGTCCACAAAAAATCCACTCCGATCTAGATGGCTCAATGGTGAATCAGCTAGAATAGAGTTACTAAAATGAGGTCCTCAAAAAATCCACTCCAATACAATGTTGTAAATTATGAGGACTCTGTTGCTGCGCTCTGTTATGTTTCTCCCTGCGAAGCTCCACTCACTCTTTGAAAAACTTGATTCCAGTCACCTCAGCACCAAACAGTACAGATTGGAGGCTACAAGGAACATCCTCAAAATACCCACTCCAATCTAGACGGCTCACTAGTGAATCAGCTAGAATGGAGTTGCTCAAATAAGGTCCTCAAAAAATCCACTCCAATACAATGTTGTAAATTATGAGGACTCTGTTGCTGCGCTCTGTTACGTTTTTCCCCACGTAAAACTGAACGATCAGCGCTGTGTGTGATTATTTATATTACAAAAAGCGATAATAAAATGCAAGTTCGATTAATTATGAAAAAAATAAAATTTTGCCCTTTGGAAATACGTAATAAATATAACAGTTTGAGCAAGTACTTAAAAAATAAAAACATGAAATCATTAGAATTATAAGGCTGATATATATCTACAATGTGTGTACATTCCAATTCCACTACATTGCAGGCTATGAGTATCCGGGAATCTGCTCCATTCTGGACATTGGAGGTGATTTTTTGAGGAACTTCAGTGTAGAAACTGAACTGTCTAGAATGGAGAAGCTGCAGAGAGATCATCAAAATATCCCTCCGATCCAGTCACCTGACCAGTGAATCAGCTAGAGTGGAGATGCTGGAATGAGATCCTCAAAATATCCCCCCGATCCAGTCACCTGACCAGTGAATCAGCTAGAGTGGAGATGCTGGAATGAGATCCTCAAAATATCCCTCCGATCCAGTCACCTCACCAGTGAATCAGCTAGAGTGGAGCTGCTAAAATGAGGACCACAAAATATCCCCCCGATCCAGTCACCTCACCAGTGAATCAGCTAGAGTGGAGCTGCTAAAATGAGGACCACAAAATATCCCCCCGATCCAGTCACTTCACCAGTGAATCAGCTAGAGTGGAGATGCTGGAATGAGGACCACAAAATATCCCCCCGATCCAGTCACTTCAGTAGTGATCCGTCTAGAGTGGAGCTGATAAAATGAGGACCACAAAAAAGCAACTCCAAACTAGACGGCTCAATGGTGAATCAGCTAGAATGGAGTTGATTGTTTGAGGACCACAAATAATCAACTCCAAACTAGATGCAACCCTACTCTGACTGCAATCACCCAGCTACAGCGTCACCACGCCTCAGCAACAGGCTGTGTCCGCGCATGCGCACACTTCCGGGTCGGACACTCACTTCCGTTTGACCCTTTTCCTTCCCTCCCCTCACTATTTCTGACACACAGTACTTTACAGCACAACGCAGCAATTTACAGATATAAAAAAAATACACTAACACCTATAGGGACCAGACGCGGTGAATGGAGGATTACAATCCTGTTAGTGTGTAATAATATGACTTTCTTCCAGCGGAAGTGACGTGCGTACTCTGCAGCGCCGCGGTGTTAGAGCTCCCCCTTGTGGTTGGCTGGGCTGATGGGCTGTTACTCATTGCTGAATGTCATGGCCGCCTCTACGGGGACAGACTGACCGTCAGTGCGGGAGATCTTCACCTCCATGCAGTACGGCCCGGCTCCTGAGGCCGCCAGTGTCGCGCAGGTGAGGCGTCAGTGCGGGCTGCTCTGTGTTCTGGGGCTCCGGCATCACCTGTAAGAGCCGCAGGCTACAAATTGCAGGTGTGCACAAGACTGATGGGAAAAGTGTCGTGCGATGACGCTTTTTTTTCAGTGCAGTGATTGTGCTCTTCTAATATTGCGACATTTTTAAAAAAAATTATCTAAACTTGCCTGATTGTTTGTCTGCTGTAAGGGCCTGTTCACACAGCGCGTTTTTTTTGGTAAAAAATAAATAAATTTAGTGATAAAAGATTGCATTAAAATTTAGCTTTAAATCTGCATTAAATAAAGGGTAAAATGCAGCAATAATCAGAAAAAAATGTATTTTGGCATAAAAAAACTGCAGCATGTGAACACGGAAAGATTTCTGCAACTTTGCATTGTTTTTTGCAGCAAGGTCGCCTAAAATAAACGAACAACATCGCGGATATTGAACTCCACAACACAAGTTTTGGGAAAACCCGCTAATAAAAAAAAAAAAAAAAAAAATGCATCCGGATTTATATGCGTTTGCAATCTTCTGAGTTTGTCAATTAAGTTTTATTAAAGGCGTATTCACATGTTGCAATTTTTCCATAGGAAAAAAAAAAAATCGCTGCATTTTATAGGACCAGCAAAGTGAATGAGTTTCCTGAAATCGTATTTTTCTTTCCATTTGCGCCTTTTTTAAAGTCTATTTTATATGTCCATTTTTTTTTATTTATTTACTTTATTTATTTATTAATTGATTTATTTATTTCCCATTGTCGGCACAGGTTGAAGGTCTCAGATGTTTTTGCTTAAATGTATCCATCTCCCACCCCAGAGGGATTTTTTTTTAATGTCCATCTGCATTTTTTCGCTGAAATGTTGCAACCTGTGGCTTTTTGCACTAAAAAATAGCGAAAAAAAAAATTAGAGCATTTTTTATTCTGGGCAAAAGTTCTGAACACGTGCTCAAAAGAAAATAGGTGACCATAAGACAAAAAAATAAATAAGTGACTTAAAAATATACAAATGATGAATCTGGGACTTTAGTTTTTTTTTATTTTTTTTGTGATTTTTTTTAAATTTATTTTTATAAATCATAATGTGACAAAAAAAGTATTTTTAATTTATTTGTTGTTCCGTTCTTTTCCCATATTTGGTCCATGCAGACCCTCGGTCCACGAAAAAAGAGAATAGCCCCATAAAATGTGCGTCAGTCGGGATAATGCACAACAAGGTGACAAACACCAATGTGTGAATGCGGCTTAATGGTGTGAGAGAGTCTCCGGCAAATCGTCACCTTCTGTCTATATACAAAGCCCGTTTCCATTACCTGGATATTACCACCAGGTAATATTACATTGCACTCTGTATCAGACC
This sequence comes from Phyllobates terribilis, assembly GCF_046119375.1. Taxonomy (NCBI): domain Eukaryota; kingdom Metazoa; phylum Chordata; class Amphibia; order Anura; family Dendrobatidae; genus Phyllobates; species Phyllobates terribilis. Next base: position 10,438 of record NW_027364530.1, read on the forward strand.
GTACAACCATCTTGCTGGGTTGCAATACCATACACCGCCAACAGACAAGAGTGGCGCTGTTTCTAGAAAGAAAAGAAAAAAACACTTTTTTTTTAAATTTTGATCAAACATTTAAGCATCAGAAGTTAATTAACTTTTAGAAACTTTTTTTTTTAATGTTTGTGAAAGTTTTCATTAGTCAATAACAAAATAACTTCAGGATCCAAGGGATTTTTTTTTCAACAGTAGATGAATCCTTCTCTATATATGTAACTCAAGGCTGTTGGGGAACTATAACACCCATCATGCCATGATGTGGCCATTTCTTGGAGTTGTAGACCTCCGATCCAGATGTTGATTGAGGTCAGATTGGAGGTTGTTGAGGACAGATTGCTGACTGTTTCCCTCATCAGATTCACGTGATGGCTTGGTAAGGTTTTGCTCTGTGTAATCCTCCAGTTCCTCTTCGTTGTTGCACATGACTTGTACACGACTTCCTGGAGGCGTCTTCTTTCCTTGAGAAAGATCAGAAAGGAGCCGTCGTGTTCTCCTGGAATCACCAAACCCAGACTCCTCCATCAGACGTAGATAGAGAAGTGTGATCCGTCACTGCACAGAACACGTCTCCTCCAGAGTCCAGTGGTGATGGCTTTACACCACTCCATCCGACACTCTGCATTGTGCTTGGTGATATACGGCTGCATGAAGCTTCCGGCAGGGGCGCAGTGTTTGTGCTCATATTAATACCAGAGGAGGTCTGGACTCTTATTACAGGACCGCTCTGGTATCAGTGAGCTCTTTTCCTTCCTTAATTCCAAAAACAAAAAATGGCCAATCAAGATCATTGCATTTTGGAAGTCAAAAAAAGAAGGGGAGGGAACTGAGCCCCTTTATTTTTCCAGGACAGGGGTCTTTTGTGGTGAAGGTGTGGACAACAGCAGCTGATGCACCGAGTCTTAAAGCGAGGCAATGCTCCCTGGGGATAAAAAAGGTATACACCAAAAGGCAAAAATACTGCCACTGGTTGGAGACGGGTGCACTGTGAGTGAATGTAGTATAAAGTACAGCTAAAGCCTCCTCAAAAAAGATTGAAGCACCATTTATAGGCGGCTGCTTCAGTATTGCTGGCATGTTTCTCTTCACAATCTAGTGGTGTCTGCAGTACCCCCTAAGATCCAATTTAAAGCCTTGCCCTGTACTGACGAGAATGCCAAAACAGCTGACGGGTTTCTCTTCATTTTGGAAGAGTTCTAGTTTTGTCTTATAGGTACTTTGTATCGCCACTCTTTTCTTAAAGGGTAATTTGTCAGTAGGTTTTGCTATGTAATCTGAGAGCACTATGAGGGTGGAGAGACCCTGATTCCACCGATGTGTCACTTACTAGGCTGTGTTTTGCCTTTTCATTAAAATCAGTGATTTATCAGCAGGAGATTATCACTACAGGACGAGGTGTCTCGTGCCTCCTGGTCCAACCATGCCTCCATCACTGATTGTCGGCGCTGCTGTTCTCTTTGATTGGCAGCAGCAGTTACATGGCACCACACTGTCAATCAGTGGCCATTGACTGGCTGCAGCCTTTGCTATTTTGTTCGATTTTACGGAATATTGATGCGCTGCAGCTGATCAGCAACGGCTCATTGGCTGCAGTGGTCACTTGACACTACTGGTAGCAGCAGCGCTGACAATGCTGAAGCGGTGCGGCTGCGGGAGGCGAGTGTATAATGATTTTACCTTCTATGGGGCCCTGAATTGATCAAGTTTTTCAAAATTTTGAAATCCGTCCACAAATAGTTAACGCTGTTGCTCCTGTATTGTATAGCAGTGCGTGACGGAGGCGACTTGAGAGCGTTCGCCCCCCAGGTCTGCAGGGATTGGCTGGGAGCCGCGGCCTCCCCTGTGTACATGGCTCCCTATACATCACAATGACCGGGAATGGACAAAGGTTCCTTTCTTGTTAGTCAGTGCAGGCTACATTTTAACAGGATCCTCGTGCCTCCAGGAGCCCAGCGTCATCTTGTAACCCTTTGTCTGAAGTTGATCTGCAGCTTCAAAGCTAAAAAAAAAAAAAAATCTTCAGTTCTTTAAGGCAAATATTTTATGAATATGCTTGTCCCAGTGCAGCCACAATGAAGATTTTTTTTGTTAGATTACCCTTAAAGGGAATCTGTCAGCAGGTTTTACTATGTAATCTGAGGACTGCATCATATAGGAGCAGAGACCCTGATTCCGGTGATGTCACTTACTGAGCTGCTTGGTGCAGTTATGATAGAATCCCTGTTTTCTCTGCTGTAGATCTCGGAATGCTGAGCCGTATATAACCCCGCCCACACCCCTGATTGGCTGCTTCCTGTGTACACTGTCAGCAAACTGCCAATCAGTGGTGGAGTTACAAATTAACTGGACTGCTGTGCAAGTGATAAAACAGATTGAATTGAAACTACAGCAAACAGCCTAATAAGTGACACATCGCTGGAACCAGACTCTCTGCCCCTACATCATGCTGCTCTGATTCCCTTTAAATAGTAATTTAAATACAATTTTTTTTTTCATTTATTTTGTCCAGCATGGTTTTTTTTTTTACAGGAATGAGGACAAATTCCCTGATAAAGTGATTTAAAAAGTTTTATAACTTTTCCTACTGAAAAAATAAACTTTTTCTAACTCTGCATATATGCTGACTTTTACAGTGGTCACAATCTTGCTCCCTGGTCCATGTTTTTTCTCCCCGGTATCATTGATAGGTCCCCATGATCTGTACACACTGTGTCTTCCTCCTTGGCCTTGTCCTCTCATTATATGGGGTCACTCCCCCGCAGTCCGGTGGGTCATCACCCCCAAGAACATCAGAATGAAGGAGTTGAAAATCTGTTTGCACTTCATGGTATTTCATCACTGACCTTCACAGTCTGGTGGATTTTCGGTGATTGCAGAGTGTAAGAGACCTAAAGATAAGACCGAGCCGCGCGTGTCCCCCATATCACTGGAGGCTGTAATCCACAATCTATCTGTCCCACATGATGGCTCCACGTATCTAGGAGCTGTAATACTGTCAAGTACATGGTGCGTCACTTGCTCAGCCTGTTCATTTTAAGAGCATTAAGCCTACTTACAGGCACAATTAGTATATACGGCACCTCCCTATAAACAACAACAACCTACAAATTTAATGGAAGCAAACAGCCAGTAGCATAGAAATAATAATCTTTATTACCAAAAAAAGCTAACATATTTTTAAAAAGGGAAAATAACTAGCAAAATTTAAAAAAAAAAAAAAAAAAGATCATATCAAACTATACCACTGGAGGGAGCTGATGTTCACTAGTAGTTATAGTTTATAGTGAAAATCAAGAGTAAGCTCCATATGTTAGCAGCGTATGCATAGGCCAGTAGTTCTAAGTAATTCCAAATGGTATTAGCGTCTATACATATAAAGCTAGCAAGTCCACAATAGCATCATTCAAAATAAATGGGAGGATACCCATCCCCCTGGAAGAGGCATCGTGTGAAACGCGCGTTGGGGCCATTATTTTCAAACTCAGGTCATACCTGCTGCTCCCTATTTCACTATAAGCACTTTATATTCTTTGTGACTATATTGGATGTGTAATCCTGTGCACTATACCTTGTCTAATGTGATTGATTTATATGCATTTGCACATAGCACTTGCAATTCTTCACTTTGCTTGTGGTGGCGCTGCAGGAAAAGTGAGCACTTGCCATGGGGTTCACTTGTGGATTACTGATTTTTGAGACGACTTTTACAATAGAAGATTTTAAACCAAACAATCCCTCTCTGGTCATTTCTAAGCGTGGTTTCCATCAAAAGGCGGGTAATAAACGCTTTTTCTCATCATGATCAATGGCCAAAAAATGTCAAAGTCCTCTTGATAACGGGTAACTTTGCTAAATACCCTTGGATTTTTAATTCTATAGTTAATGGCTCATTGTCTAAGATACCGGATACCGCTGCAGTCTATCGTTGGTGACTGATCTCCAAGGCAAAGAGAGCAGCGCTTACAAGCTCTTTCCTCCAGTATGGGGAAGAGCACAGCTGGAATCAGTGGCGTGACAACACCACTGGCCGTAAGTGCCTCTCGAGCGGTGAGTGCGCGCCGCCTCTCGAATGGTGAGTGCGCGCCGCCTCTCGAGCGAGGCCTGATTTCTCATTATCAGTCTTTTTTTTTTTTTCCCTGATTTTATGATTTTATTTTTATCTTTTTATACTTATGGTTTTATTTGTTTTTTTCCCTCTCTAGGCCTGGCTTGACAGTCACGAACGAAGCTTTGGTCATTTTATCGGTGGCAAATGGATAAAACCGAATGGAAGGCCGTCGTACGCTACTAAGAATCCAGCAACGGGTGAGTGGTCACTTTCGGAATAATGTAATCAAATCTACACGTAACCTGATCGTCCTGAACTGCAAAGTGTAAATGAGGCTTAAGTATATGATAATGGCAATACCGCCTTTGACCACTAGATGCTGCCATTATACATCTATAATCTTCAGCACATGTAATCTTTCAGTGGACATTGGATTTATCAGGTCCTGGGAAAGCTGGGTGACAACTGATATGGTCACCTCAATGGCTTCTCTTCCAAATAGATTTAACCTAGAAACGGCCCATATTGTCATGGCACCTCCAAATAATTGCAAAAACCTATAAAGGAATGGAAACAAATGCCACCCAGAATCAACATACACAGTATTTTATTAATCAAAACCAAGATGTATAAAACATACTTAAAACAAGGGGAAACCAAGCAGGATTAATCACATCCACTGGCAGTACCAAACTGATCCACATGGAGGAGCCAAAGCAGTATTTGTGTATAGTTATAGCAGCACAGATTAATTCATTTTCTATTAACAACTCCTATTAAAGTTTGCATGTATAAGCTGCCCTAAGACGTATTTCACGGAGAACAAGTCCAGTAAGAGTGGGGAAAAATTCCTGCAAAGAAATGGTATGCAACCAATGATTCAATAATGAGCATAAATTACAATAATTACATTTTTAGAACTACAAGTAGAAGGATAGAAAAGTGCTTAACATCGTGTGATAATTACACAGTGGAGTACCCAGACTGCACATATATTGAGGACATAGCAATGTACTTAAGCGGAAAACAATCCTGCTAGACACAAATAAGGTCTGAGCAATATATACTGTAAATTCATAAGAATAGGTCGCGAGACCAATAGCTTTAAGAAAAACGTGCTGAATATAGTGCAGAAAGGTACTGGGCAGGGTAGAAATTAAAACAGATTAATACATAGCTGCATAGTGCAGAGAGTAAGAGATACTACCTGAAGATGTGGTACAGGCCCTGACGCGCGTTTTGCAATTTAGCTTATTCCAGGGGGTTAAATATAGTGGCAGGGGGAGATGTGGTCTTTTTATAGTTGTGCAAGTTCAGTCGTGGCAGCGGTTTGAATGCGGCGGCATTCCCGCCGGCAAACCAGAAGTAGCGTCACGGCCGGTCAGCGTCACACTCACACATAGGTAACACAGGATCCACCATTCACAGTAGAGGATGTCACAGCTCACCTCCTCCTGTACAATGACTGATAACACCTCTATATACAGTAGATAACACAGGATCCACCATTCACAATAGGTGATGTCACAGCTCACCTTCTCCTCCTCCTCCTGTACAATGATTGCCAGTGTGAAAATTTGCAAGACTTTAATATAGATAATAATACGTAAAAAAAACAAACAAACAAAACATAAAAACCTGGCACTTAATTAACAACAGGTCCCATTCCCATGAAGTCGTCTTTTCTCCATTGATTCTTGACCCTGGTAAGTCACGACGTCCATCCCGGGACCGTGTGTCCAGTAATCAGCGACATTGTGAGTGGGGAGGGATTAGGGACGCTGCGGGTTTATTCCAAGGTTAATCTGTGAGCAGCTGTACTGGAGAAGATGTAGGACACTGCATCGAGGAGGGGAAATCCTGGCCTGGCACAGCGCCCCCTATACAACATACTGGGAATTGTGCTCAGTGGGACATGTATTTCCGGTCCACGTACAGAACGTGATCATGTGATATTATTGGTGTATTGCATGGCCAATCTACAACACATGCAGAGTACATTGATGTTCTCCTTCAGCCCCATGTTAAAAGGTTGAGGAGTTACCTTCGTGACTCCAGCCACCTCATCAACCTTACTAAGGACATCCAATGGGAAGAATCATTTGTATTTTTAAGCCTTGATGTTACATCCCTTTACACCAATATTGATTGGGAAATTGGTTTATTATGTGTTGAACATATGATCTCCAAAGACACCGGCCTGTCGTCCTCCCACAAATCATTTATTCTATCTGGGTTATCTTTCATCCTTAATAACAATTATTTCACTTTCCTCCAACACACTTACCATCAGATCAAAGGGACCGCGATGGGGTCAAAGGTCGCAGCTACGTTCGCTAATATTTTCATGGGCATATTTGAACTGGTGTTCATCTATGGGGGTCCATTTTGGGAAGGCATTATATTTTACAAAAGATACATTGACGACTTAATTTTCATTCTTAATAAGGACATCGCAGAACCCTCAGCCCTTGCCAGTTTTCTAAATAACAACTGCTGGGGTATTTCCTTCAATTCCGATACAAATAACACCAGTATTCATTTTCTGGATCTGCCTTATTTATAGAGAACAATAGGATTTGCTCCAAGACTTATTTTAAACAAGTGGATGCGAATAGTTCCATCCACTACAGCAGTGGCCACTACCAGAAATGGCTGCGTAATATTCCTTTTAATCAATTTCAGAGGATCAGAAGGAATTGCACTTCTGAAAATGATTTTTCAGAGCAATCAGGTATGCTGAAACAGAAAGTTCTACAACAGGGCTATCCCAAAAATCTTGTTGGCGAATCATGTGAAAGGGTAAGGGATACCTGTAGCCAGAATTCACTTCTATTAAAATCTAATTCAGATAAAATGTCCTATGAGCGCTGTGTAAAATTCATCACTACATAGAATTTTCAGCATAAATCATTTAGAGATATTCTGCAGAAGAATTGGCATATTCTGTTAAATGATCCGATACTCAAGAAGATTATCCCAGAAAAACCCTCCATTGTGTATAGGAGAGCCCCCACTCTAAGGAACATTTGAGCCCCCCGTAGGATACACACCCTTTCTACTCTAGATTGTAGCAAGATCAATAATAAGAATAAAACCATCACCAGATGTGGCAAAAAGAACGGCATGTGCGGCATGAATATTACTCATGGAGCCGACACTTCTGCATCCACATCAAGCAATGAACGCTTCACAATAAATAGTAATATGTCCTGTGACACTGATTCTGTCATATATCTGATTGAATGCACATGTCCCAAGCAATATGGCGGTAGAACTATGCAACCCTTTCATAAAAGACTAAATTCTCATAGGCATAATGTCGCTACAGGTTTTTTAAAACATGGTTTATCACGACATATGGCAATCCATCACAATAAAGACTTTGGGTGTCTTAAAATCCTGCCCATAGAGCATATTCCATGCACCACTCCCAATAGAATTCAGGGTCTCAATAGGAAAGAGATATACTGGATAGATCAACTAAATACTTGGAAACCTTGGGGTCTCAATGAAATATCAGAGGTTTTTATTTGAAAGCACTGACAAATATAATTGACCTCTACATGGTCAGGAACATGTGTCTTGGCTTGTTCTTGATCCACTGTCCCGATCCAGGGTTTCACTGAGTTCAGTTTCCTTTCTTCTTATGATCATTGCGTTCTGTTCCCAGTAGTCTGCACCATTCCCTAGGACACTTTCAGTGCTCATCATACCACCTAGTGGACATTAATGCGCACGACTATTCTCTAGTACTACACCGATAATACGGACACACTCCTAAAGAAATTATTCATGTTGCCGATACGATCACATATTCTATTATAAGAAGAATTAAAATTATTTTGTTTAGTATGTAGGTATAAGTTAGATATATCGTCTAATATCCGTTTATTACCTCCTATCAGAACAAGATCAATCACAATATACATGAGCACCCGTGGCTTAGAGGGTTGTACCATGATTAAGATCTAAACATGATCCATTTGATTGCAATACACCAGGTTCAATTCCTGCTTCAGGAATTATCTATATATTTTAATTATTTATTATATTTTTTTTGCATTGAACTATATCGGTTTTTAATTAATTTTTAATCATGCTAGCAATATTTTATTCCCGATGCATATATACATTGATGGATACTCAAATTTCTGCCTTTTTATTGATTGTATTTTTCTGCCTTAACGGCCACATTGTTTTGGCGCCAGTTGTTTTCACATTTTTTGTATATATATGTCCACTCCTTGCTATACCGGACACAAGCTATGCACTGATGAAGTGGACAGGACGTCCAGGAAACGCCTCTTATTTTAGCTTCTAAATAAATGGATTCTTAACCAACCACTGGGTATTGCATCACTTCGTGTGACCCGGAGGAGTGGAATCATGGGCACTTTCTTGCATCCACAACTTCTGGTACATTCCCTTTTCGGCATATGATTTTCTATATGTTCTCAGCCTGATATCCCTCCTAACTGATGTCTACTGCTTCCACAGCACGAAGACTTGCTGAGCCTTAGAAAGAAATGATTGCGCTCTTGGACCCAACCCCTGCAGTACTTGTCCATGGGGGCGCCAAATAACATGGAGAAAAAAGTGACAGAAGCTGAGGAGCACACCAGGATTCTTCAAGGAGGAATAGACAGGATCTCTGGAAGAGTAAGCAGCATTATTATCACACACATCCTCTCTTCCTTCACGTAGGTCATGAATTTAGGCTATATGGTACGAGTATAAACCAAAGCGGAACTGACTAAGTAAAAAGTAGAGTTGCTGAGAAGCGGCAATAAGTGTAACAATAAATTCTCTTTAAATGGAATCTGTCAACAGGTTTTTATGTAATCCAAGAGCAGCATGACGTAGGGGCAGAAATTCTGATTCCAGCGATATGTCACTTGTTGGTCTGCATGCTGTCATTTTGATACGATCACTGTTGATTGTATTAGAGCAGGTTGACTAGGAAGCACAAGACCCCTAGTCCTGTAGTGATAATCTCCTTCTGATAAAACACTTATTGTATCGAAACAGCTAAAAACAGACTAGTAAGTGACACATCGCTGGAATCAGGGTCTCAGCACCTACATCATATTGCTGACAGATTCCCTTTTATAAAGCATGTCCATCCACAATATTTTTCCTTTTAGGAAGATATTGAGTTTGCTTGTGACTGGTGGTAATGCTGTAATAGGCACAACGTTTGGATAATTGTAGTGTTAGATTGTACCTTTACTCCAACCAAATTCTACACCCACATTCACCCATTGTTTATTGCAGATGCTGACTGATCTAGAACACGTTTACCCCCAGTGGTTTGGACCAATCGATGTAACGGCACCACAGGGCGATTCCTACGTGTTCCCCGTCTACCACTTGCTTCAGTGTTTCCGCAGAGATTCCCACAAGATTGACAGCTACTTGAAGATCCTGCGATGTCGCCTGATACACGCCAACTGCTAGGGACGGGAGCATTGTACATTATATGCCAGCATTTATCTCTGGTGCCTCAAAGTGGACATTTTAGATTGGTAAACAAATAAAAAAACAACTAATTGAGAGTTTGTGTTCCAACCTGTTTTTTTTAGAAAATGAGAGCAACATTATTAATATTTCTCACATATTGTCATTTCATATACAGTATAGAGGTAGCAGGTAAGGAATAGAGGATCACGGCAACTGCCAGGAGGACAACTCCGTATATAATATTATGGCATATTGCCAGGATATAATATTGTGATTGGCGATGGTCTGACCACCGATCCTTAGAATGAAGGAATGGGGAACCTATCAGCTTTTTTTTTTCCTGCACAGCTGTGCTTCCAACCACCCACCCATAGTGCAAAAAAAAAAAAAACCCTAAAAAACCACAATGGGTTCAACCGTACTCAAATTGTTAACTGGGAGCAACGATGAGTGTGAAGGATATAATATTTTGATTGGAGATGATCCACACTCTGGTTCCACCACTGATCCTGAGAATGAAGGCATGGGGAACCTATCAGCTTTTTTTTTTCTGCACAGCTGTGCTCCCAACCACCCACCCACAGTGCAAAAAAAAAAAACCTAAAAAAACAATAGGTATAACCGTAATCAAATTGATAATTGGGAGCAACGATTAGTGAGAAGGATATAATATTGTGATTGGCGATGTTCCATCCACTGATTCTGAGAATGAAGGAATGGGGAACCTATCAGCTTTTTTTTCCTGCACAGTTGTGCTCCCACCCATTGCACAAAAATACCCTAAAAAAATATGCACGTACTCAAATTGTTAATTGGGAGCAATGATGAGTGTGAAGGGATATAATATCTTGATTGGTGATGGTCCGACCTCTGGTTCCGCCACCGATCCCAAGAATGAACGAATTGAGAACCTATAAGCTTTTTTTTTTCCTGCACAGCTGTGCTCCCAACCACCCACCCATAGTGCAAAAAAACCCAATAGATCCAACTGTACTCAAATTGTTAAATTGGGAGCGTGAAAAAAAACACCAAGGTTACTTACCGGTAGCCGGTTTTTCCTGAACCCATGACAACACACCTTGAGAGAGGGATCCGCCCCACCAAGGACAGGAAACCGTCTGAAATAAAAGGGCGGTACCTCTCCCTCGCTTCAGTTGGATTACAGAGCATTGAGAGGACCTCCAGAAAAGGTTAGACACATAACCAACACCTACTATATATATATATCACCCAAAATGTAAAGTGCTTCACCAGGGCGTGAGAAAGACAGGGGGGGGGGGGTGACTACGGGTGCTGTCATGGGTTCAGGAAAGATTGGCTACCGGTAAGTAACCTTGGTGTTTTCCCCTCACCCATGCCAGTACACCTTGAGAGAATTTTGGAAAATATGAGCACCCTAGGGAGGGACCACCGCCTGAAGTACCCTTCTCCCAAAGGTAAGGTCAGAGGAGGATAGATCCAACTGATAGTGCTTATAGAAGGTGGATGGTGCAGACCAAGTAGCAGCTTTACATATCTGGTCAATCGAGACATCTGCTCTCTCTGCCCAGGAGGTTGCAACAGCTCCGGTGGAATGAGCTTTAATACCGTCCGGTGCCGGAACACCTGTAGATGTATAAGCTAGACAAATGGCCTCCCTAAGCCACCTAGCAATAGTTCCCTTTGATACCCCGTGACCTTTCCTACTCCCCTGAAAGGCCATGTCTATGTACTGTAGTAATGCCCTTCTAACATCTAGATTTTGGAACCTAACCTCCCCAGGGTTTTTAGGGTTACTGCAGAAAGAGGGAAGTACAATCTCCTGATTACAGTGGAATCTGGATACAACTTTTGGAAGGTACGATGGATCTGTACGCAGGACGACCCGGTCATCATGAATTTGGGTGTATGGGGGATCAACAGAAAGGGCCTGCAGGTCACTCACCCTACGGGCCGACGTTAGGGCCACAAAGAGGATGGTTTTGAGGGTGAGGATCTTTGGAGAGATAACCTGCAGGGGTTCAAATGGGTCGCCAGAGAGTGCATTTAAAACCAAATTCAGGTCCCAGGGAGGAAGAGCCCGAACTGGCTTAGCTCTGGAACAGGATTTAATGAATCTAGAGACCCATCTGTTCCCTGCCAGGTTACAATTATAGATCGCCCCTAGGGCGGACACCTGAACTTTAAGTGTTCCCGTAGCCAACCCTAGGTCACGTCCCTTTTGTAAAAACTCTAGGACTTCTCTAACTGGAGGTTTATCCGACAATGGGGAGTCTATAAAATCCAGGAATTTTCAACAGATTCTGGAATAAATTTTAGTTGTTATGGGCTTTCAACTACCCAACAGGGTAGAAACTAGGCCTGGTGAAAACCCCCTATTGCTCAGTAACAACCTCTCAAATTCCAAGCCGCCAGATGGAAACCTTTGGCTTGTGCATGGAATATTGGCCCCTGGATGAGAAGGTCCGGCCTGTCAGGCAGGACCCAGGGATCTGATTATCCTCGCCCCCTCCTCCCGAATTTTCCTCACAACTGCCGGGATCATCACTATCGGTGGAAAGGCGTAGGCCTTCCTGAACTTCCAGGGAATGTGGAGAGCGTCTACAGCATAGGGATTCTCTGTTGGATTTAGTGAACAGAATCTCTTCACCTTCCTGTTCGCCCTGGTGGCGAACAAATATATGTCCGGTGACCCCCATATCTGGATAATCTTTTGGAAGACTATCGGGTTTAGAGGCCACTCTCCTTGTCTTAAAGTGTGGCGACTGAGGAAATCTGCTCTTGAATTTTATACCCCCGGATGAAAAGAGCACTGAGGGATGGGAGATGTTGTTCTGCTAGATGCAGGATCCTGTTTGCCACTACCATAAGGGAGTGAAATCTTGTTCCTCCCTGGTGATTTATATATGCCACTGTCGTCCGATTGTCGGACCTGATCTGGACATGGCGACCCTGTATGTGGGGAAGGAAGCTTATCAAGGATTTCTCCACGGCCAAAAGCTCTTTTAGGTTTGATGACGCTTCTTTTTCGTGACGTAGTAAGAGCCCCTGAACTGAGAACTCTGCCAGATGACACCCCCAGCAGGAGCCAATTGCATCTGTTGTAATTGTGTGGTCGACTGGTTTGGACCATTGTAAGCCTGCGGTCAGATTCTCCCTGTTTGTCCACCAGGAGAGGGAGTTTACTGTCTCCAAAGACGGAGAGTTTTTTTTCCTATATGTCCGTTGAAGGATTTCTGAGCCGACAGGACCTCCCACTGAAGAAGCCTCATATGACTCTGGGCCCATTTGACTGCCGGGAGACAGGAAGTCATGGAGCCTAGTAGGGACATTGCTTCTCTCAAGGACATCACGGGAGACCTTATTGCCCTTGAGACCAGGCTGATTATTTTGCAAACCTTGTCTTCCGGGAGGAAACAGGATTGGCGTTGGGAATCTAGGGTCAAATCCAGAAAGATCTGAGTCCTTGAGGGGGATAGCTTTGATTTTTGAATATTTATTAACCACCCCAGGTGATATAAAGCTGTCTGGACCTCTAAAAGTTGAGAGGAACAGTGGTCCTCCGATTTCCCTATTATCAGAAAGTCGTCCAGATAGGGAACAATCACCACGTTCTTGATTCGGAGAAAAGCTGTCACCTCCGCTATAACCTTTGTAAATACTCTCGGTGCTATCGAGAGTCCAAAAGGTAGGGCAGTGAATTGGAAATGTCTCAATTGACCTTGGATGAACAGGGCTACCCTTAGGTACTTCCGGTAGTCTGGATGGATTGGGACGTGATAGTAGGCATCTTTTAGGTAGATGACTGCCATGAAACAATTGTGGTGTAAGAGTTTCACTGCAGAGTTCACTGATTCCATATTGAAAGTCTGGTTGATTATCAGCTGATTTAGACTTTTGAGGTTGACAATGGTCCTTAAGGACCCATTTGTTTTTTTTTATCACAAACAGGGGGGAATAAAATCCCCTCCCCATTGTGAAACTGGAACTTCGTGAAGGACCTGCTTGTTGACTAAGTCTAATACCTCTGATTCTAGAGCCATCTGCTCCTCCCTGGACTTCCTCCTGGAGGTGATCATGAAGGTTCGGTGAGGGACCTGACAGAAGCGTATCTTTAGGCCGTTCTTTATGATATCCAACACCCAGGGATTTGAAGTGATGGCTTCCCAAGCTGGGATAAAATGGGAAAGCCTTCCCCCGACCTCTAGCCTCGCGTCATTGGGGAGATTTTTTGGAACTGGAGGATGGTCCTCCAAGCATGTAACCAGAGTCCTTTTTAGATCTGGGCTCCCATCTTTTCCTTTATCCCGGAGGGCGACCTTGGTTAAATCTCTTCTTCCGAAAATAGGACCTTTTTGTTTCCCCCGTGAACCCTGGGAAACCTCTCTTTCTGTCGCCAGCCTTCTCCAAAAACTCGTCCAGTTTTTGGCCAAACTAAAGTTTACCATCACAAGGAAGAAAACAAAGCTTATGCTTAGATTGTAGGTCTCCCGGGCAACCCTTGAGCCACAGGGCTCGTCTGGCAGCATTAGACAAATTTGCAGACCTGGCAGCGAGTTTAACTGAATCCACTGAGGAGTCGGCCAAAAAAGCAGATGCTGCTTGTAGCAAAGGCAGATTGGAGAGGATTTTATCTCTGGACATCTTTTTATCCTTTAGCTGGTCTCCTAATTGCTGAAGCCACACCATAAGTGACCTAGCGACACAAGTGCCTGCTACCGCTGGCTTCAGGCCCCCTGCTGCTGCTTCACAGGTGTGACGCAGGAAGGAATCTGCCTTCTTATCCAGAGCATCCTTTAGACTGCCCGAATCTTCCAGGGGTAGGGACGATCTTTAGGATAATCGGGCGACAGACCCGCCAACTTTAGGAATTTTGTCCCAGGACTCAGAGACATTATCCTCGAAGGGGTACCTCCTTTTAGAGGATGAGGACAATACTCCTGATTTCTCCGGCTTCCTCCATTCCAGGTCTATAAGGGTCTGAATTTGGGGATTCACTGGAAAGGAGCGTCTTTTTTTCCTCCAGGCCTGCGAACATATCTTCCAGGGACCTGGCTGCCTTCTCCTCCCTCAACCCCATGGTAGATCTGACCGCTCTGACCAACTTGTCAGTATCCTCAATAGGGAAACAGGGCCTACCACTGTCTGATGAAGAGGAGGATGCCGAGGCAAAGATCCTCTGACTGGGAGGATAAATCATAGTCAGAGGAGATATCTTTATGGGATCTCTTTTTCCACTTTAGTAAGCCTTACAGGGAATCCTGCACCTCTGAACGGATTACGGACCTCAAATTAGAAGCGAAATCCGGGGTGCTCTCCGCTATCGTTTGGTTAATACAGCTTGCACAAAGCTGTTTCTGCCAATCTATGGAAAGGGGGGCCTGGCATAAGGAACAAACCCAGTGGGTTCTTTTTGCCGCTACTCTTCTTCCTAAGGAATGAAGGACATAATAACTTTCCATTACTATTAAGTGACATTCACGAAGATCACTCACCCCTGAAGTCACAAAAGGGTACCGGATTTTGAGGCTGTGGCGGGACATAAGATGAATCCCTTCTGGATGGCCCTGAAGCGTCCGACACCTTACTCCTCCTGCTGCCGCTGCGGTTGCTGGAGCGGCCGTCCGTGTGCGAGGTGTCCGACTGCTTCTTCCGCTGGCGTTGATGCGGTGGAGGGGTCAGCTGCTGCTGCACCTAGCTGTCCTGGTCTGCCATAGCTGCTACACCCGAGCTTGAGTATAAGCAGCGCTTGTCAGGAGGCCCCCACCTTAAATAGGGCACATCCGGACCTCCTCCGGTCCATGTGTCCTCCCCCCTCCTGACACCCACCGGCCGATCTTTGAAAAAAAACGGCCGGCAAGCGTTTACAGGGCGCCGCCATCTTGGTTCCGGGTGCAGCCCCCGACGTCATCGGGCACGCCTCTCCAAGCGTGCACCGCGCCGTGACGTCAGGCGCGTCATACCCGGAAGACACTGCTCCCAGCGTGCGACCACCCAGGAGCCTGCGGCAGGGAGAGGACAGCGCAGCGGTCTGCGGGGAGCCGGAGCCCTCATAACCGCATGCGCCTGCTCGAACACGGCTCCAGGGAACCGCGAACGGCGCTTCTGGGACCCGGAACCCGGTGCACAGGCAGGTGCCCGCACTTCCACACCGGAACGGGCCCAGGTAAGAAGACACCCTTCTTCAGACAGGTTCCCATCAAGGACAGGAAACCAACTGAAGCAAGGGAGAGGTACCGCCCTTTTATTTCAGACGGTTTCCTGTCCTTGGTGGGGCGGATCCCTCTCTCAAGGTGTGTTGTAATGGGTGAGGGGAAAATAATGCATCCACTTCTTTCTAAATTAGGCTGTCAGACCCCCAAGAATGACATCCTAGTAATATGCCATGACTTATACCTCTTTAAATGTATGCAAAAAATAAACCTAGATATCCAGGTATACGTTCTATTGATTGATTTCTATAAGGGCCTATTTACACATGGAAATGTGTATCTGCTACGTACATGAATGATCGGCTGCAGCCCTTCCACTTGGCCAGTCAATGGATCCGCAAACCACAACAAGTAATTCAAGGAGATGGAAAAGTAAAAAAAAAAATTCTAGTAACATTGCATAGCGTACCGGCGATTGCGCTATTTAACTTGTCATCAGTGATTGACGGCATATAAATGGTTAAACAGCAGTGATTCACGCTCCGCTCTGGCCGCTGCTGTTACAGCAAGATGTCGGCTGTGTAGGATGGGGGCTCTGCTCCTGAGCCCACCCGAAACAGCAATCCAATGGACGGTTTCACACACCACATTATCCAGTGGTGTTTAATTTGCTTTTCTATTTAGGAAACAAAACCGTTTTAATAAAGTTTTCCTTCTCTGGTATCTAGGAGCCATTTCAGCTATTTGTAAAGGGAATCTGTCAGCAGGTTTTTCTTGGCTATTCTGAGAGCAGCATGATGGGGTGAGCGCCACACTAGGAGTAGGACCACCGAGCCCAGAGCTATTGCAAGACGTGCAGACAATATATACCAGGTATGAATGAATCCAATGCAACATTATTGTTACTTTGGAATTAACCTACTTGGATATAATACAACCCTTGATATATGTATATACCAAAAGGTCATTATCTTGGGAATGCCTATATTGGCTTTTATTATTTAGGATTATATCCTTTTACTATGTGACCTAGGATATACTATCAGTATGCATTAGCACAATTGGAGCTACTACTATCCAGCCCTGATGTCTCTGCAATTCAAATATTTACATTATACCTCCTCACTATTATATGGTATTACTATATATATGTGTGTGTGCTCTTTTCTTTTGCCGCCATGTACCCAAATTGTTATAATAAAGGTCTTTTTTAACACATTGACCCCTTGTCGGATGTACTATATATTGGTTGTTGTTGAGAGCAGCATGATGTAGAGACAAAGACCCTGATTCTAGGGACGTCTCACTTACAGGGCTGCATGTTGTAGTTTTGATAAAAATCACACTTTTATCAGCAGAAGATTATCACTAGAGGACTAGTAAACCTGCTGCCACGTAGTCCAACCACGCCCCCCACCACTGATTGGCAGCTTTCTGTGTACACTGTATATAAACTGCCAATCAGTGGTGTGGGTGGGGTTATTATACAGAGCTCAGCATTCAGAGATCTGCATGAGAAAAAAAAACTGTAATTTTATCAAAATAACACCAAGCAGCCCAGTAAGTGATACATCGTTGGAATCAGGGCCTCGGATTATGCTGCTCTCAAATGGGGTAGCAAAAACCTGCTGACATATTCCATTTAAAGGGGCAGCTGCTACTAAATCCAGACATGGTGCAAAATTTAAATTCTGCTGCAGATTTACTGCTGTAGATTTTTAATTCCTAAAAATCCATGTAGATTCAGAGGATCTCAACCTTTTCAATGCAAATTATTTTCAAGACTTATTCACAGATATTATGAAATATTACAGTAGAAATAAAAAAAAAAAAGAAAAAAGCACAATACCTAAACCCCCTCCTTGGGAAAAATATACGGCAAGTATAAGAAAGACAAAAATTTATTCTGGAGTCATATTGAAGTCTAAATAGAATTGTAAGCATACAATGTAAACAGCAGCGAATGTAAGTAGGATCCACAGGATCTATATAAGAGGAACGTTTTCCAAAGCTGATCTTCTGAGCCCACCGCTATGCTGGCTGGACCGGCATTGTGATCGTCAGCACCTGGAATATACGTCACGTTTTACTGCAGCTCATAGAACCAATGATAAAACGCAGAGCAGTGCGAGGCTTGTGACTCGCTATACACAAAATATACGACATGTTTGATGAATGGCATAAAGGAAAGCCGATGCATTCAGATGTCTCTGGGCAACTATATGTTGTGATAGGATGCTGCCCCTCACCCTGACAGGAACTTATCTATCTGCTCACTCATCATGACAGGTTTACAGCATGTTGACTCATGGATGTGATCAGTCAGTCAATCGATGACATAGATGCAAATTCTTGATTCCCACAGGTAGGTCAGAGATGTCCGTCTCAAACAGTTTACCTTCACCCATCTAGGATGGATGGCTGCTGACATCGTTGGCCATTATGTCCATAAGCAATTATTATCCTGTAATTGCGATGTACAGTACAAATTTATATTGTGGTACCGTGCTAGCCAGAAAATTTGATGTAAATACATTTATGCCCAAAAATGGCAAAAGTATTCTCGGAGTGATACCTTTATTGGCTAACCAGAAAAAAATATATTACTCTGTCGCCTCATTGGGGGACACAGGACCTTGGGTGTTATGTTGCTGTCCACTAGGAGGCGACACTAGGCTTAATCTGAAAAAGATTAACGGTGGCTCCTCCTCGGCAGTAAACACCCCCTGACGGCGTCAGCCATGTTCAGTTTTTTGCTTAGTGTCGCAAGAAGGCACACCTAAAGATTTTTACTCCATTTTTTTCTGATTTTTTCTTTTTCCATGGAGTTACAAATGAAGATAAGTGGGTCTCTGGAGAGACCCCCGGCATGGCTCCTCCTCTGCCCCCTTCTAGGGGTGCACAGTTGAAGTCGAGACATCTCCTTACCATGTCGCTCTTTCCCCAGCCCCTCGGGTGTTGGTTCGAAGTTGAGACCCCCCCTCCTTCCCCAAATCCTTTTGGTCTTGGGTTGAGGTCGAGGGAGGATTGCAGCCTCCTGACTGTGAAGGCAGCACCCTCCCTGTCACGAAAAACACTTGGTCAGACCTTGCAGCCCTCTGGCGCCCCCTTATCCTGCTGGTCAACCACGGTATTGACCGAGGATAAGCACGGGCGCAGCTGCTCTAATTTATGTCGACTATTGTGGCACGTGATGTGACAGGACGTATATATACCACCAGTTCCTTCCAGGAACGTATATATACCTCCGTCCAGCCACCCTCAAACCACAATATCACAAATACCGGTATACTGCCACCACCGATCGCTTAACAGGTTGATCGGGTACCTGTTAGGTAACGTGAATTAGCGGGTGAGGAACGTGTTTGCTCGACATAGGACAAGAAGAACGAAGCTGGTAAATAATAATGAAATACTCCCGAAAGTGGGCAGTGTTTACAAAAGATATACAAGATTTTATAAAAGAGACAATTTACATATATGCATAAAACAGTTATTAAAATACAAGGGGTAAATAATAGCAAAACCTGCGCCACGAGGTGATGGTCTCAGATTGTGTGGGGGGCACGGCTCCCCGGAAACTAGGTGTGATTCCTCCACGCAGCGAAGAGTGCTTGCGTCTGACGTCCCTGGTTAAGAATGAAGTAAAATGTCCGTTCTGGTTTTTAGTAAGGGGCCAAAACACTAGGAGACACCCATGTTGTTTACCTCACACGGTTTTGTGAACCCACCCAGCTGCCTAAGACATAAAAAGCCTTCAGATTTCATATCTTGGTATGGGGGGGTCTCACATCCAAGATGGATACATCATGTTTGCCGTCACCAATATTCATGAAGATGGATATCAAATATCAGAACCCATTTCCTGGGTTTCTGGTGGTTTCCCAGTTATGTAAGATATACCGGCATAATTGGAAAAAGGTGAACATCCCAAAAATGTGGTCCCTGTGTTTGTGACAGTCATGTGCATTATTAAACTCGACATTAAAAGTTTGTACAGTTAGACAATAGGATTTTGGAGGGAATTTCCAGTTTACACCAGTATGCTTGCTCTGGCTGAGGTTTTATGGCGGTAATAAAAATTCCTTGTTTGGGGAAAGCAAGAGTGAATTCTATGTAGGACCATTCTAAATGAGCAGGGGATGGAGATTTAAGACATCTCTCATTTTTAAAACTTGGACAAAAATACATTTTGCCTGACACTCCCCAATCCCCCTCATGGGGGCATTAGGTTTAGACACCGCAGGTAGGATTTGTGCAGACAGCAATATATAGCTCCCAGTAGCTGTCGCTCTGCACCAACGTTCAGGAATCGCAGCTCCACTGCAGACTCCTGATGGACCGGGGGACAGTACTGGCAGAAGGGCACACAGAGACACAGGCTGGCTTCAGCTCTGTCTCTCTGCCGGCACCAGCGCTACAGTGCCTCAGAGGAACCCTTTAAGGGCTCCCTTTTAATATAGTATCCCACCGCCTTTCCTGCCATTAAAAACCGGGGGGGGGGGTCCGATTCAGATCCGGTACCCCCTCGGACTACCGCGCCGGTCTGCAGCCCTTTTGGGCATACATTCTAAATTTATACCGCCTAGCTGAAGCCGCCGCCCACTCTCCGCACCCCGCCCCCCGGATGACCAATATGACAATACACATGTCATACAGGGGGCGGAGACGAACTGAAAGGGCGCGCTTTCTAGCAATACGGCCGCCTTTCCAGCGCTCCGCCCCCTTTCTTCTCCACACTCCGGCGGCCATTAACCAGCAGAGGGAGAACGGAAGGAAGTTAACGCTTCACATACCGGTCGCCAGCTGGTCTCTGGGGAGCACAGGATCTTGGATTTTACCGGCGCTGTACTACAGCACACTAAGGTGGGATAAAATTACAGCTACAGTCTCGACTCGGCTGTGAAGTCTATAACTTTCTCTGCATTGCTGGCCCCCTCTGCAAAGCCACTCTGCATCGCTGGCCCCATCTGCATCATCCCATACCACACGGTCATCCCCTTCCAGTGTGAGACACCGTACTCACAGCTCATCTAGACCGTCCCCTGACAGGGACAGACAACGCAGATCCCCACAGCCATCCCCGACCAGAGAAGGTCTCCGCTCCGGTTCTCCCAGCAGGAGTCGCCTTAGCGAGATACAGGATTCGGAAGACATCTGTGATTCCGACTCAGACAAGGAAACCGAAGGGTCCCTGATCCCTATTCGCCCGGGCAATACAGTGCTAGTTGATGATTTAATCTCATCTATCCATTGGGTGCTGGACATCTCTGATCCACCCCTGGAGACACCAGGACATAAAATTTCCTTTGAAGGAGTCCTGAAGCCGCCTAAGGTGTTCTTTGACCACCCAGAGTTTAATGCGATCCTTAAAAAGCAGTTCTCACAACCTGAGAAAAAGTTTACTAATCGCAAATATCTGGAGGCGCGGTACCCCTTTCCACAGGAGGTCACCAAAAAGTGGACAGATCCACCTGAAGTGGATCCTCCAGTCTCCAGACTAGCAGCACTTTCTCTGCCAGATAGCTCAACCCTCAGGGACACAGCAGACCGGCAGGTGGAATGCATGGCCCGTTCAATTTTCGAGGCCGCAGGGGCCTCCCTGGCTCTCACGTTCGCCTCAGTTTTTTTGGGCTGCCAAGGCAATCCTGGCCTGGGCCCAAAATTTACAAACTGGCCTACAAAATACCTACCCCTGAACTGTCGGACCAAGCGGCCCAAATAGCAGTCGTGGTAGATTACAAGCTCCATGCAGCTCTGGATTCTGCAATGGGTGCAGCCGGGATAGCTTCATCACAATTCGGTGTATCCTCTGGCTGCAGGAATGGAAAGCAGATGCAGCTTCAAAGAAGTCCCTCACTCACCTCCCGTACCTCAGTGGTCGGCTTTTCGGTGAACAGTTGGACACAATGATATCCAACGCCACCGGGGGTAAAAGTATCTCTCTCCCCCAACTGAAGCCCAAACACACTTACAAAAAGCGCAATCAGGCACGTTACCGATCCTTTCGGAACTCTTCCGGCTGATCCGTCTCGCGACCAGCAAAGAATAACAGCCGCGCTCCACGCTGGGACAACTCGAGGTCGACGCAAAAGTCGGACAAAACCTGGCAAACAAAGGCAGGCCAGTCAAAATTTAAGGGAGGAAAGTCTTGCACTTCCTCCTCATCATGACTCACGAACTCTGGAAGACACCCCACCTGTAGGCGGCCGTCTTTTGCTCTTTCACCAGCTCTGGCTGCCTATTACAGAAGACAGGTGGGTCAGGGAACTAGTGTCTTCAGGATACAAGATAGAGTTCACTTCCAACCCGCCAAACAGATTCTTCCTGTCTGTTCCCCCAAAACCGCCAGCCAAGGCTCGTGCCTTCCACCACGCGGTTTCATTACTTCTCCAAGCAGGTGTCTTAGTAACGGTCCCTACGGCCAAGCGCTTCCAAGGGTTCTGCTCAAATCTATTCGTAGTCCCCAAAAAAGGAGGCAGCGTACGGCCCATATTGGATCTAAAACAGCTCAACAAATAAGTACGGGTACGTCACTTTCGCATGGAGTCCCTTCGGTCCATCATTGCGTCCATGGAGACGGGAGAATTTCTCGCCTCCATAGACTTTCAAGACGCATGCCTCCACATACCAATTGCACCGGCTCAACTTAAAAAAGTCATCACCAACCCCGAGTCAATCTATGACCTTTTTGGGAATGTTATCCAACACCCTCAAGGGTCTAGTACTCCTCCCCAAGGACAAAGCACTGCCTCTCCGAATAGGGGTCCGCATCCTACTTCGCAAACCCCCTCAGTCTCTCCGGTTTGCCATGAGAGTCCTTGGTAGGATGGTGGCGGCAATAGAAGCGGTCCCATTTGCCCAGCTTCACCTCAGGCCTCTCCAACTAGCCATCCTCAAGTCATGGGACAGGAATCCTTTTTCCCTCGACAGGGAGTTTCAGTTGACGTCATCAACCAAGAGATCCCTGCACTGGTGGCTCAAACCAACCTCGCTAACAAAGGGGAAATCCTTTCTCACGAGTCAATGGAAGGTTCTGACCACCAATGCGAGCCTGATGGGTTGGGATGCAGTACACCTGCACCACAGAGCACAGGGCAAGTGGTCCCCAACAGAAGCGACCATGCCCATCAACATCTTGGATATTCGTGCCATTCTCCTGGCGTTGAGAGCCTTCCATCATTTACTGCCAGCCACTCACATCAGAGTACAGTCAGACAATGCCACGGCTGTGGCATACGTAAATCACCAAGGGGGGACCCGCAGTGCCCAGGCGATGCGAGAAGTGACACACATTCTCCACTGGGCGGTAGCCTTCTTATAGGCATAATTATGTTATTCATGTTACGTTCCTCCTACTGCTTTTGCACAAAACTGAACATGGCTGATGCCGTCAGGGGGTGTATACTGCAGAGGAGGAGCCACCGTTAATCTTTTTCAGATTAAGCCTAGTGTCGCCTCCTAGTGGACAGCAGCATAACACCCAAGGTCCTGTGTCCCCCAATTAGAGGCTAAGAGAAAGAGATTTGACGATGAGTACACAAAAATCTCCTTACAGAGCACACAGGCTCCTTCTTCAGGCAGGATTACAAATGTTATGAATTCATTTGTAATATTGCCTGAAGAAGGAGCCTCTGTGCTCTGAAAGCTTGCATATATATATTTTTTTTCTGGTTAGCCAGTAAAGGTATCACTCCGAGAATACTTTTGCCATTCTTGGGCATAAAAGTATTCACATAGAATTATCCCCTAATTAAAACAATTTATTTTTGCTAAATAAATGTATACATTTTTTAAAATTTTATTTTATACATTTTCTCAGAGAACCTCTTTAAGAAGGAGATTTCAGAATGGGCTATAAGACATGTCCAACTTTGCTTTATTGTCTCACCTTACTGTCCTTGTTGAACTGAGCTCCACTTTGTTCTTGGATGATATTGTAAGGAATGAAGACGTCTAGATGATACAAATCGAGACGTCCGACTAAGACTATTCTGTCTTCACCCAAGTCCAACACGAGATCTAGCAGAAGACTGTAAAGAGAAGACCAGCGTGGTAACAACGCTTATGTCGCTGAATGCTTCTGTACGGGAAAGAAAGTTGTAACCAACAAGTGCACAAAAATCTAAACTTTTATCTTGATATGTGGCCAACTAGAAGTTACTGTGTAGCTCCAGACGTCTCATACATTAAATCTGACACTTGGAGTAACTGCTCACAGAAAATGCTTCAAATATTTTTTATGATTCACACGGCATTAAAAGGAGTTGTCCACCACTTTAATACTAATGGAATATCCTTAGGATAGATCATCAATATTAAAGTGCCAGACAACCCCTTTAAGTGAGGCATAATGAATGGTACCAGAATTTCAGATAATGTAGCCTTCATTAGGCAGAAGGCCCAGTCGGTTATATGAAGAAATCTGGGGTCCCCAAAAGCAAACCCAGTAATCACCAGATTCCCGTGTGGTGACTACTTAATCTGCTTTTTGGGAAGACCAGAACTGACCCCTATATTTAACCAAGTGGGTCCCCTTAAGCTACATTATCCTGTCTGATGAAGGATACAGCTGAAACATTCTTAATCTTCATTATGCCTCATTTAACGCAATGTGAATCATGGACATGAGAAAAATCAAATTAAAAAATAAATACATTTAAAGCATTTTCTGTGCGATTCCTCCAAATGTCGCATTAATATAGAAAAAATAAAGAGCGGCGTGTTCTACACTATCGCAACAAGCCTCTTTCATCATTTATATCATCATTATAACATCATTTATATGCACCAGCACCATGGAATCAATGGCACTATATAATTAAATAATCTACTATATAATCGTCTTATCCCGTCTGTCTGTCTGTCTGTCCAGGAAATCCCGCGTCGCTCATTGGTCCGGCAGCGGCCAATCAGCGCCGCGGGATTTCTGAAAAAAGATGGCGGCCGTTAGCGGCTCATCTGCGGGACGGAGCGGAGCGGCGATCCAGCCGGGAGATGAGCGCCGTGAGGCGCTCATCTCCCGGCCGGCAACAGCAGAAAGAACCCTACCGCTGGACCCATCTGCGGGACGGAGATGCAGCCAGTAGATGAGCAGCACGAGGCGCTTATCTACCGGCCGGTAGCAGCGGAAGGACCGCCGGCGCCGCTGACCTCCATGCGGAAGGGAGGACCGGGGAGCGGCGCTGGGGGTCGGAATACTTCTGCTGCGAGCGCCCGCTATGTCCCGGGGTCTCGCAACGTAAGTAGCCGCACAGGCAGCGCAGCTCCCCGGTCCTCACCAAGACGATTCGATGATTGGTCGCAGTCTTCGGACCCGACCAATCACTGATCTTAGCGCAAAACTTAAGCACCGCTGTGCTGATTGGACGCGGGCGCTGACCGTGACCAATCACCGATTTGGGCGCCAAATTTAAATATCGGCCGCGATCAATCAGCACAGCGGTGTTTAAATCTGGAGCCAAGATCGGTGATTGGTCGGCGCCGATATTTAAATTTGGCGCCCAAATCGGTGATTGGTCGCGGGCAGCGTCCACGACCAATCAGCACAATAGTGTTTAACTTTGGCGCCAAGATCAGTGATTGGTCGCGGGCCAAGACAGCGACCAATCACCGATTTGTGCAGCAGATTTAAATAGCGGCCGCGACCAATTGGATGTCAGCGCCGCTCCACGGTCCTCCCTTCACACCCTAGCCGCATGGATGTCAGCGGCGCTGCCTGTGCGGGTACTTCCGCTCGGAGAACCCGGGACATGAGCGGGCGCTCGGAGCAGAAGTGTCCTGACCCGCAGCGCCGCTCCCCGGTCTCCCTTCACACCCTAGCCGCTGATGTCCCCACAGTATCCGCATGGTGTTACAAAGGTCCATTTGTGTTAAAAATCGCTGATTGGCCGCGACCAATCACCGATCTTGGTTCCACATTTAAACCCCGCTCTGCTAATTGTTCGCACCTGGTGGACGCGCCAATCAGCAATTTTGGCGCCAAATGTAAACCCCGCTCTGCTGATTGGTAGCGGTCGACGGCCGCGACCAATCAGCAGTATTGGCGCCAAATTTAAATCTCGCTCTGCTAATTAGTCGCAACCAGCGGCCGTGACCAATCAGCCATATTGGCGCCAAATTTAAACACCGTTTCGCTGATTGGTTGCAGTGGCCAGCCGCGACCAAGCAGAGAAATTGGCGCCAAATTTAAACACCGCTCTGCTGATTGGTCGCGGTTACCGGTCGTGAATAATCAGCATTATTAGTGCCAAATTTAAACACAGCTCTGCTGATTGGTCACGGCAGCGACCAATCACCATTATTGGTGCCAAATTTAAATACCGCTCTGCTGATTGGTCACGTTCGCTGGCTGCGACCAATCAGCATTATTGGCGCCAAATTTAAACCCCGCTCTGCTGATTAGTCGTGACCGCCGGCCGTGACCAATCTGCGATTTAGGCGCCAAATTTTAACACCACTTTGCTGATTGGTCGAGGCCGGCAACCGTGACCAATCAGCGATTTTGGCGCAAAATTTAAACACAGCTCTGCTCATTGCGCCCGGTCGGCCGCATACCTATTCTAGAATACCCGATGCATTAGAATCGGGCCACCATCTAGTATAATATATACATCTTCCCACCAGCTTGTTTTCCCTCTATCTCCTCTCTGGATCTATGAAGCCAGAACTGTCAAAGAAGAGGTGATGGTGGAGATGGAGGGGAAACAAGCAGGGGGGAAGGTTTATATAAATGACTGGTCCCGCTGTCTGTGCTTGGTTTGAACAGTCGTTCTCTGGTGACAGAGTCATTCTTTCCCATTCCAACAGCTTGCAAACAACCCACCATGGTATGAAAAAAAAATTATATCATCATCATCCAGCAAATGTGTCACAACTGCCAGCAATTGGCTACTGTGGACACATCAAAGCTGTGATGATAAAAGTTGGCAGAGGAGGACTGGTAGCACGAGGTTGGCACAGACTTTTAATAAGGGAAGACTATTGGAAATCACATGAAATGCAAAAAGATCACAATCCTAAACCACATCTGAGGGTCTCACCACTTTAGGTAAAGAGATTTCAGCCACCAGAAAACTTGGGTGTCCTACAGGAGGTTCCGCCACAATCATGTAATCTGGTTTCACGGGTGAACTGATAAAAAAAGGAAGGAAGCAGTATATTAAAGGGTACACCATCAATTTATGATCTGTTGGGGTCAATCTCTAATATAATAAAGTGGCACTGATGCTTGTAATGAGGAACAGCCCCTTTCACAGTCATTCCCTGCACATTGGCATCATGGCCTCCACTGTGCAGCGGAACGACAGCATAGATCCAGAAAAGTGAATGGGCTTAGCTGCAGTTCTCCTGCACAGTGAATATCCGGGTAGCTGCCCCACTCCAGCATATTCTTTAAAAAGGGCAGCGGGGTTACTTCCAGGCTGCAGCCCCCTTATTCTTGGAGTCCAAGAAGTTGGATATCCTATATCTTTTGTAAGATGGGATTCTAAAAAAAGTAAATGCATGCATTAAACCTCAAAGTAACCCAAACCTTTCAACTTCTGAGATGAGGGACTTGCTTGGAGTTAGCTGGGAGGGTCTGTAGGAAAAAAATAAAGAACATAAAGGCAAAATAGTTAAAAAAAAACCCAAAAAAACAATGTCCACAATGTTCTTGCACCATAACAAGCCATTCTGTAACTTCCCCCATCTGTTGGGTATAACCCATCACCACGAGGAGTGGTGCTCCCCCATCTGTTGGGTATAACCTATCACCTCAAGGAGTGGCGCTCCCCCATCTGTTGGGTGTAACCCATCAGCACGAGGAGTGGCGCTCCCCCATCTGTTGGGTGTAACCCATCAGCACGAGGAGTGGCGCTCCCCCATCTGTTGGGTGTAACCCATCAGCACGAGGAGTGGCGCTCCCCCATCTGTTGGGTATAACCCATCACCACGAGGAGTGGCGCTCCCCCATCTGTTGGGTATAACCTATCAGCACAAGGAGTGGCGCTCCCCCATCTGTTGGGTGTAACCCATCACCACGAGGAGTGGCGCTGCCCCATCTGTTGGGTATAACCTATCACCAGGAGGAGAGGAGCTCTTCATACTTTGTGTCCCTAGGGGAAATGTGGTATTATAAGACATCCAATCAATTGAATGGCCGACCATGTACTGCATAGATGAGCGAGGAACATCAGAGAAGCCGCCGATGCTCAACAGCAGCCTACTCTGTCGTCTTTTACAGACTGTATGCCATAGACTTGTACCTTAGAGTTGGGACATTGTGTCCATTCCCTGAATCATCGGTTTTGATTTGGTTCTGATATTCTGTTCAAAAATGGATCCCAGGAACTTCTGATTTTTCAGCATTTTCCACTCTGAAGGGAAACTATAGATGATTAACAGGGTCGGACTGGAACTGAAACTCAGCCCTGGCATGTGAGAGCACGCAGGCCCGTCCGACGCGCGTTGAATGTGAAATATTTCGTGAATGATTTGGGTATATGTCACAATAAAAATTGCTGCAAACTGCACTTTATCATCGATAGACAAAAACTGACATAATGTAAAATATAAACTTCCCTCCAGGAAAATGTTAATTTCTTTCAACTGGAGGGACGGACATATTTGTAATATAGAGCTCCAAGTTCCCAAAAATGCTATGTTTGATAGTACCAGGAAAAGCAGGAATAGTGAATCCTTGCAGATTTGAAGCAGTTTCATGTTTATTGTTTCAGTATTTTTGCAGCGTTTCTAAAGAACGGGAAAAAAAAATCTCAAAAAACGCAATATCAAGGGGATTTTCCTGCCGAGCGACACGTTTTTTGTGCAGAAATGTTCTTCCCTTGACAGTGTCCGATCGGACGATTCGACGACGATTGGTAAAAGCGGAGTTAAGAGCCAGAATACCAGGTAAAAGCCATTTTTGAATGCCTCACAGCGTCAGAAACGTCTGCAGTGGGCCAAAGAACATTGTAAATGGACCACTGAACAATGGAGAAATGTTATATGGAGCGATGAGACACGCCTACCCATGTTTGGCAGCGACGGTGTCTGCTACGTTCGACGACGACCTGGAGAGGACTGGTTGTCAGAGGGTACAGTACCCACCATGAAGCATCCTCTGAGTGTTATGGTAGGGGGCTGCGTGTCCAGAGATGCAGGTGGTAGGCTGCAGGTAATTGAAGGAACAGTTAATGCTGAAAAGGACATCAAGGAAGTCCTTCAGCCTAAACTCATTCCTTCGGCACATGATGTATTTAGTGAAGGGACACCGTTTATTTTTCAGCAAGATGGAGCCCCATGCCATACAGCTAAAAAATGTCTCTCTTGGTTCAAGGACAAAAATGTCCAGCTATTGAATTGGCCAGGAAACAGCCCAGATCTCAATCCTATTGAGAATCTCTGGGCTCGCCTCAAAAGAGAGGTGTCAAAACAGCGGGCTTCACACAAGCAGGAACTCATTGCAGCCATCATCAAATCATGGCTTCATATCATCACACCATCTGATTTACACAAACTGGTAGATAGCATGCCAAGTAGATGCCAGGCAGTCATCAAGGCCAAGGGCTGTCCAACTGAGTAATAACATTTAGTGTTAGATATGAAAATAGGACAAATAAATGGCTTTTCTCCCACAGTCATCTGAGTGACAATAGTGTCCAATTTGTTGACAAATGAACAAATTTCCTGCTAATATTGTGTTTCTATATGAGATTTTATTTCTACTTAAAAACTTTACTGTGAAATCAAAAACATTCATGAAATTTGTATTTGTATTGGCAAAATGCTAAAAATTCGTAAATCTTGGGGGTGTTGACTCAATTTTGGCCACTAGTGTATAGCGTTCCTCAGTATATTTATATGTTGTTCCCCATCACCTTTTTCATCTCTCCTTACAAGTATGCCTTGTATCTTAGCTAAAATATGGTAGTAAGTAGCATATTACCCTTTTATAATGGGTAGTGTAGAATCGCTGCATATTTCAGGGTTATGCGCTCCTGAGGACTCATTAGTGCTGCCCTCCTCAGGCGAAACCTGGTTGTGACCTCGTATAATATGGGGCTAGCCGGTCTCACCTACCAGTTTGGGTCACAAACCCTTTTTCGTTTGCTTTGATGTTTTACTCATTGTTTATTAAGTTTACACCCCAAATCTCTCCTAATCCTGGAGATCAAACCTATGAAAGCAATTTATGAATGATCATAACACCTCTATGAAGGGTAATTATCATCTCCTTCATAAATAGACATTTATATGTATAAATACATATGTGGTCAATGCATAGTACTGGCACATGACTTATCACTTTCCAGGACCTTACAAAGCACCAGGAACATTCATAACAAGCGGAGGTGAGGCGAATCTGGCAACTTAATAGGAAAGGATTCTTTACAGATAGAGCAGTCAGACTGTGGAATGCCAACCACAAGATATAGTAATGGCAGATAGTATAACAGCATTTATAGAAGGGCTGGATACTTTTTTAACAAAACATGACATTGTGGGTTATAAATAATCTAGTAATAGAAAATGTATAACTTTGGAGGTAGACCTAGGACATTAAAGTTCAAACTTTTTCAACCTATGCAACTATGCAAGTATGTAGAATGCACATTAGGAAAATGCTTGAAATGCAATTCCCTATAATATTATTTTACAAGTAATTTCCTCTTAATTTTTGGCTTTGTACAGTGCTAGTTATAAGCCCAATCTGTGGATCTAAAAAGTGCAAAACACTCCTGAAACACTTGTACGCATGTTCTATAATCTGTATTTCTTATGGTGCCTAAGGGAAGCCGTAATGATAAGACATCTGCTTGGTAACAAGTGCAGTTAGTTGCCTCCATAATGAAAGTGAATTACCAATGATGAAAGGGTTAATACTTGGATCCTGCATCAGTAATAGCCTTTGTAGTAACCATGACAACTATTGTGAGGGCATAAACAAGTGTCATAAAGAAGATTCCATAAAAGAATGCCGCGCTGCCACGATCAGCGCCATTACTGATGATGCGCCTGAGGACCTTGAGCTTGACCACCCCACGTAATGTGCCAACGTTGGTGTAATTTGGAGGTTCTAGCAGGGAAAGGGGTTGTCTTCTTAGACACCCCGGGGGCATGGGAAGGTAACAGAGGGGGGGTCCCCAAAACAGGATCCCCTTCTGTTACTATGTACAAAGAGCTGCTCTTCTTTGGGAGTTCATGGATGGATCCTTGACTTTAATGGGTGATAAATTGGGAGGGGAAGGGGATACTCATCCTATTAGGGGTTATCCATAATGAGCAACCCCTTTAACCAAGTACCCAACTTCTTGAGAGACGGAGCTGGATCTGTAAGGGAGAAGTGGTAGATCCACCTGGGAAATCAGATCAACTAAATTCGTTCCAGCAATAAATGTGGTGACAGATATCGCAGCCAGATCTCTCCCACATCCAGTTTATCACAATTATAGTCTATATTTGTTATGTCGTTCTCTGTAAATATGTACAAATTCTAAAACTCCGTCATATATCGGCACTAACTCTCTAAGCGCAAGGGAAGCGCAGCCCTCCAGCCATGGTTCTCTAGAGGTTTCCTCCACAGGGGGTTTTCCTCTCCTGAGCGCTGGAGGGTGACTCTTCGTGAGTCGAGGGTTGTGCCATTTTCGGTGTCATGTAAATTTAAATAAAGTTGAGAACGTTTGACACCTAATTGCAATGCTTTGTGTATTTATTTTGTATGTGTCTGATTCATTTTGTTTGGGATTTGGGGTCCATCAAACATCACTGAGTCATACGTCTGGACATCTGCCGCCAGCAGTTTTGCCCCAGGGGTTGCCCCTGCTCTGGGGAGTTTGATGGAGCAGAGAAGACAAGAATTACAGCACTCATCCTCAGAATAAGGACTTCTATTACAGTATTACAAGCAGCTTCCTCGCCTCATTCACACAGTGAGTATTTTTGGCACTAATTTACATCAGTATTTGTAAGCTGAAAACCAGAGGGGAACAAACACAGTGAAAAATAGTAACTGAAACACTTTCACCTCTTCTGTTTTGGATCCATTCCTGGCGTCTGCTAACAAATGCTGATGCAAAATATCACAATGGAAGTGCCCTAAATTCTTACTGACTGATTCGACTGTTTGAGTTGCAGTCAAGAAACAGAGGTTGCAAGCGTTAAAAGAGTTTTCTGGTATCAAAAACCCCTGTCCCCCTTGCCATTTTTCTCTATCCTGAACCTGTGCTGCCTGCCCCGATCTCAGACTGTCTGACCTAGTCTTTATCTTAGCTCTCCTGTATTTGGTACCCTGGTACCTCCGGAATGCTGCTGCAGTCCCGGGGACTGCCCTGAAGTGGTACCTGGTGTCTACCGGCAGCCCAGTCTATCCTCACCACCAGAGGTTCTAGTGGAGACCCAGTAGACACCTAGTCACAACCCTCCTGTGGGGCAGTGGGTCTATATCCACCAGCGTTACACCCACATAGCAAATGTGGTACCAATATTCAAGAAGGGGATAACATGTGAGCCTGGAATTTATAGGCCGGTAAGTTTAACTTGTACTGTGGGCAACATCTTTGTGGGTTTTCTAAGAGATACTAACCTGGAGCACCTCAATAAGAATAACCTATACATATGATTATGAGGGATCTGTCCTGCAAACTAATCTGAAAAGATTCTATGGGAGGTAAGTTCTAGGTTGGACCAGGGAAACTTAGTTGGTGTTGTCTATCTGGACTTTTCAAAGGCATTTGATACGGTGCCATACAACAGGTTGGTACATAAACATTTTCAATATATTATATGGTAAACTTGCTCCATGAAGGAACAAGTCCTTGTATGGTCGATGGAAAAATCAAGGAAAATATCAGTGATGTGGTCGTTACCTCTTGACAGCTCCATTTCGTACTTGTTCTCTTGTCCATCCATGGCCACGGTGATAAAAAATTCCCTGAAAAGCTCATTATTCTAATAAAAAAAAATACAAAGTAAGGAGCTGACACAAAGGAGAGCAGACAGCTCGTATGTCAGAATAAGCAATTGCAGTTACCTTAATTTTCTCAAAGAAGGTGCCATTAATCACTATGTCGTATGCCGTGCAGCCGCCTCCACCTGTAGGACAAAGTGCACCAGGACTTAGATACTTTGCGGTGCCGACTCACCCACTGACCTTAGTAGGGCTGCTATGAATAAGTGGTATAAGTTCTTAAAGGGGAATCCAAGTAGTGGACAATCCCTTTAAGTCCCAAATCTAAACCAAAAAAGTTCAAAAGTCAACAACAAGATGTCAAACTGAAGTGGACCTACCAGAACCTGTGGAGATGGCACCTTCGACCATTGAGGATTAGTAAGTTGTAATACTTGCTATTTTAACCCCTTTAAGGATATCTCTGGACTACCCCTTTAAAAAGAGACGCGCTGTATTAAATAAAAAAAAACAAAAAAACGTACTATTATCAACTTCAACGTGGGGCTCTCCAAGGCTCATGGGGACTCGATAGCCGGAGGGATCATCAGATTCCAGGATGCTGACTAACTCCTGCTCCATCAGGTCCGGGGGCGCTGGGATCTGGTTCGACTTGCAGATGTTAATAAAGATTTCGGTATTTTTGGATGTGCGAGTTTTAATGCAGAAACCTAACACAAAAATAAAAACAAAAAATGAACAAAAACACAATAAAATCGGCAAAAGCCAAGCAGCATTTACATGTAATCAACTGCATAAGAAAAAACAATGTGACCCCCACATTGGTTGCATCATGTGACCGTTGTAGTCAATAAGACCCCACTGCCCCACTGTGGTATCTGTCACATAATATGCACAAAGTAATCTGGATAATAATCAGAGGACGCCCATCTCACCCGGCTGGGGTCTGATCTGTCTGCTTTCTGGTAAGTTCGGTATTCTGCTCTGTATCTCCTGTTTGGCCTGAAATGAGGCAACAAGTGAGAATCAGTGAGTAACATGAACAGGATGGTTCTGCAAACTGATTTTTCCTGCCCCAAAATAGTACAACTATGAGGGGTCTAAAGCCAACAATACACATTAGGTAAATGTTGGAGACTGCAGCGCCCCCGGCGGCTGACGGAGGAGACATTCACCCGGTGATTGCTGGCCTCTCCAATTCATCTTTCGTACCTTCATCAGCATCTGTTCATACAGCGCTTCCTCCATGCTTGTGTTCATTTCTGCAGACAGCAGCGACTTGTCAGACGCCATTTTTTCGGTCAAAGGCAGAAGCTCAGGGATCTTGTTTTATAAGAGAAAATCTGAAAAATTAAAATATGTATTAATCTTCTCCACAGACAACGACAAGGGGAGAGTGCGGGAGCCTGACAGCCCACGACACGAGGGGGTGCGGGAGCCTGACAGCCCATGGCACGAGGGGGTGCGGGAGCCCGACAGCCCACGACACGACGGGGTGCGGAAGCCTGACAGCCCACGACACGAGGGGGTGCGGGACCCTGACAGCCCATTGCACGAGGGGGTGCGGGAGCCCGACAGCCCACGACACGAGGGGGTGTGGGACCCTAACAGCCGACGACACGAGGGGGTGCGGGAGCCCGACAGCCCATGACACAAGGGGGTGCGGGAGCCTGACAGCCCACGACACGACGGGGTGCGGAAGCCTGACAGCCGACGACACGAGGGGGTGCGGGACCCTGACAGCCCATTGCACGAGGGGGTGCGGGAGCCCGACAGCCCACGACACGAGGGGGTGTGGGACCCTAACAGCCGACGACACGAGGGGGTGCGGGAGCCCGACAGCCCATGACACGAGGGGGTGCGGGAGCCTGACAGCCCATGACACGAGGGGGTGCGGGAGCCTGACAGCCCACGACACGAGGGGGTGCGGGACCCTGACAGCCGACGACACGAGGGGGTGCGGGAGCCTGACAGCCGACGACATGAGGGGGTGCGGGAGCCTGACAGCCGACGACACGAGGGGGTGCGGGAGCCTGACAGCCGATGACACGAGGGGGTGCGGGAGCCTGACAGCCGGCAACACGAGGGGGTGAGAGACCCTGACAATATTGGGAGTGGGATTCTGCACACCTACATCTAGCTACTTATTGTCCTGAATGTAGTAATCACCTTGGTACAGTCCCATCTTCTTACCTGTAGTACAGACGCCAAACACCACTACTCTGACTGCAATCACCCAGCTACAGCGTCACCACGCCTCAGCAACAGGGGAGCGTCTAGATTGGAGTAGATTTCTTGAGGGGGAGGAGTGATTTCATGGAATCATGATGTCACCGGAGGGGGCGGGGCCTTCTCAGTCCAGTGGATATTAGCCATGCAGCCGCAGCAGTGTGTACGTTGTGCTGGACGGGAGGACTGATGATGAGGAGCTCCTGTAGTTGCTCCTGTAGTTACTCCTGAGTTGTACTGTGGAGAGGACTCCAGGACTCGGCTGAGGTTCCTGTACTGAGCTATGTGCGGAGAGAGCTCCTGGGAAGGGAGGTTTGTTTTTCCATCTGGGACTTTTTGTCTGCCCCCTTCCCAGGAAAGAAGGCTCAGAGTGGGACTGGCCTCCGGGGCTGGGCCCCCGGCTCCCACCTCCCGGTCTAAGCCGGCGGGGGGTGGGAGCAACACCAATCAGGCTATGGCTGCAACATCAGGCCGAGGCAGCAGGGGTTCCAGCATGAAGACCCGGAGGACCCCCGAGGCTACGACCGCGGCAGCTCCTCCCTCTGGAGGTAGGTCGAGTGCCAGCAGAGGTGCTGCAGCGGTGCCCCCTGATTGGGGTACCAAGGTGGCGAGGGAGGCAACCGTCACCTATGCCTCCCATGTCCATGCGCACCTCTGTGAGTATGAGGACACCGCAAAAAAGCTAAGTTCCCTCTGGGGGGAGTTGAGGGTAGCTCAGGAGAGGTCCGAGAGGGCCTCTGGCACCAAGAAGCCTGAGCTATCCGCCGCGGTCCGGAAAATCAAGCAAGCCATCCAAGAGCTGCAGGACCGCAGGAGCACCATATTGGCAGGCAGTGGACCCTTCATGGAGAAGCTGCGGAATGATGACCAGTTCAGAGCCGTGACCGGTGTGGCTCTGGAGGGGTCGCAGGGCCCCGGCCAGGCAGTGGAGGAGGAGGAAGAGGTATGCGTGGAGGAGGTCGCACCCTACCCACCGCCTGGTGGCCTGGTAAGGGATCTCCAGGCATCGCATAGCGGGATAGCCCCGGAGCAGATGGCTCTCCCGTCTGATTCTAGCCCTTCAGAGGGCAGCGGGAGCGAGGGGGAGGATGAGGAGGATGGGAGTAGCAGCAGTGAGGGGGGCTGCCTTATCATGCAGCAGATCCAGCAGATCGAGTCCCCGGTACGTTTTGGTCAGCTTACGTTCGGGGATGAGATCTGCGAGGATGAGGCACCCGGGAGGGGGACGAAGAGAAATGCAAAAAAAAAAAAGAAAACATCTATTGCACATAAATTTGTGTATGTCCCCCTCTCTGGGGCCCCCCTGTCCCGTTGTGCGGCACCCGGCACCCACCCCGGCTTGGACTCTGTTGTGGGTCCACAGCGAGGGAGCGGGGAGAACATAGGCCATGGCACGCAGAGCGCTGCCTCTGTTTGTGGTAATGGAGGCAGTGGGTCCGAGGTGTTTGATATGGAGCATGGCGCGGAGGGCGGCCCGACGGTGGGTGTCATTGGTGGTGGTGCTCGTGCTGGAGCCCCTGTAAAAAGGGGGTCTGGCCTGGCACCTGGTGCTCCTGCTGGCGTGCAGGAGGCGGCGTGTACATCTGCCGCTGCCTCCTGCGCTGTCGGCGGCGCACCGACAGCCGGGGCCGCGTCTCCGGCGGCGTGTGCTGGGGTGTCTGGGTCCCTCACACACGGATCCACTAAAAAATCTGGATCACTTTTAGGGACCCAGAAACCTGGTAAGGTAAAGGGCGCGGGGCCTGCGGCTCCGGCAGAGCCGGCTCATAAGAGTAAGGTGGGGCTTGCTCCTCTGGCAAAATCCGTGGTGAGGTCAGGGCCCCCTG
This sequence comes from Phyllobates terribilis, assembly GCF_046119375.1. NCBI lineage: Eukaryota > Metazoa > Chordata > Amphibia > Anura > Dendrobatidae > Phyllobates > Phyllobates terribilis. Next base: position 47,059 of record NW_027364530.1, read on the forward strand.
CGCAGGGGCCCGGTAATGGGTCAGCGCGGGGGGCTCCACCGCCGCTGGGTGCCGAGGGGGAGTGGCCTAGCCTGGTGCCGGCCGCCGGAGCTGGGGTGGCCAGGCTTTTTGTGGCAAAGGGTGTGACGGTAGGGGGTGCTATGCCCCTGAGAGCTGGTGCCGCTGGTCCAGGGGCCCCTGTGAGTAGACCCGGTTCTCGGTCGGCTTCGGGGGTCCCGGCGCGGCCGGCTTTGGGGGGCGTGGCCTCCCTGTCATCCACGGCACCGGTGGGAGTGGCCTCTGGGGCCCCCACTGTGCTGCCTGGTGCGGGGGGCGTGGCCTCCCTGTCACCCACGGCACCGGTGGGAGTGGCCTCCGGGGCCCCCACCGTGCTGCCTGGTGCGGGGGGCGTGGCCTCGCAGACAAAACCCGCCCAAGTGGGCGTGGCTCCGCCCGGAAAGGGGCGGGGCTTAGCGTTGGCAGCTGATGGGAGCAGTGGTGCCACAGCTGTAACAGACAGCAGAGGTGGTGCCTGCCTGTCGGTGTCCCCTGTGCTCGTGGGCTTATCTGGGGCAGGGGCACCGGCAAAAGTCTCAGCACCTGGCTCCCAAATCCCCCCGGCAGGGAAGGTGCTGCCAGCAGGTGGCAGCAGTGGAAAAACTGCTGGCAAAAAATGCTTGCAAAAAATGAAAAACTGTGACCCCAGTGTGCATGTGAGTGAGAGTGGCCCAAGTGGGGTGACTGTTGACATGGATGGGGATGGCGTGGGTATGAATGTGGCTGTGGTTGAGGATACGAATGTTGGCGTGTCTGTGGCCGGGGCCTCGGGGTCTTCTCGGGGGGCTTCCTCACCTCTGGACCTCAGGGATGGTGACTTGTGATGCCGTTTCCTGGAGGCCCTCAAGAAGGGAGAACGGACGATCCAGGTAGAGGGAAGAGAGGTGGACCTGGCCTTTTCGCTGGATAGACACGGCCTGGCCGCCTTCCAAGATAAAAGGGAGGGGGAGACAGTGTGGTCCCTCCCGACAGCCGGGCAGGGGGTGGCCAGGAGGAATGTAGTCCGTCTTCGGTGGAGGGGCAGTGAAGCGTGCCCGCCAAGAGCGAGGGTCGTGGAGCTCCTCCTGAAGATGGACTTCAGGGCGACTGACATCTTTGCCCTGATCCATCCTTTTGGTACCCCCGTCTTCGACATCAGTTTTGTTCGACCGGAGGGCCTAGAGCTTTTCTGGTCGAATTTTGAACTGGTGAAGGGGGAGCCCGGCTGGCGAGACTTTGCCGTGCAGGCGGTGTCCCGCCAAAATGGCGTAAAGAGGGTGACCGTTCTAACCAATAACGAGTCACTCTCTGGGGTCGATATCTTGACGTAGCTTTCTCGCTATGGGGAGGTCACGGACGTCCCAAAAAAGAACAGGGACGAGTTTGGCATTTGGTCAGGGGGCTGGACCTTCATGATGAGGTTGAAGGTCTCAGGCGGTACTGTCATCCACATCCCTTCCTCAGCATTTCTGGGGAGAGACAGGATCCTGATCTTCTACCAGGGGCAACCGAAGGCCTGCCACAGGTGCGGTGATCCCCGTCACTTCAGCGTGGGCTGCAAGGTGCAGAAATGTGCCTTGTGTGGTGGGGTAGGTCATCTTGCCGCGGCCTGTGGTGACATTAGGTGTCATCTGTGTGGTGACCTAGGTCACCCGTATAGCCGCTGCCCCCGCTCCGTTTCTAACACCATCTCTGGTCAGGCGGGGGAGAGCCGTGGGGGGGTCCCCAGCGGTGCATCCTCTGCTGGAGCTGGAGGTGGGGGCGGGAGAGGAGCTGAGGGGCCAGTGAGGGAAGGCGAGGCCAGTTCATCTGCCCACCAGTGGCAACAGGTGAGGCGCCGTGGGGGTAGGGGGCAGGATAAGCCTCAGGCGACTGGGGTGATGTCTGTCCCCACCCCAGAAGCGGCAGCCGGAGCCCGTGAGGCCCTGGGGGAGGAGGCGGTGAACGAGGAGATCAGGAGGATGGAGAGGGAGGAGGTGGCTGCTTCTGAAGATTCCTCCCAGTATGAAAGTCTGGACGAGGAGGTGGTGGAGCAGCCTAAAAAATCAGGTGACGGTAAGACCATTAAGAGTCGGAGGAGGAGGAACAAAAAAGGGGCAAAAACATCTAAAGCCCCCCCCCTGGCCGCTAAGGTGCCTACGGAAGGGCTCACCGGCTCCCCTCTGATCCCCCTCTCCAACCGGTTCCATGCCCTCAATGACTCTGCTGTGTCGGAGGTCGGGGGCGGGGGACCGGCGGTAACATCTGAGGTGCCTTCAGGGAGCGGCGGGGTCCATCCTCCGGGGGCTCACTTTCCTCTGGGGGGGGTACTGCCCTGGGGTCCAGGGGTGAGGAACCCAGTACTGGGAAGGAGGTGGCGGGTACCATGGACACCTCGGTGTCACTGAAGAGGAGGGGAGAGTCTGGCTCCTCCTCTGAAGGTGAGCGGAAAAAATCGGGGGGTACGGTCAAAAAGAAGGCCGTCTAACTCAATCACCCATGATGGCGGAACCTACCCCGTTGACTCTGGCGTCGATTAATGTCGCCAGTATAAAGTCAGATACGGCCAGATTTATGGCCTTTGATTTTTTCAACCGAGTTGAGGCTGACATTTTATTTTTGCAGGAGACCAGACTAACGGACATGGGGGCCATTTACAAAGCAAGGAGGGAGTGGAGATGCGGGCCCTCATACTGATCTCTTGCGGCCGAGCCGTATAGCGGGGTAGCGGTCCTTTTTAAGGCCGCTTCGGTGGAATGCAGACGGGTGATCGAGGTAGAAATGGGGAGGTGCTTGGTCCTTGACGTCTTCATGGGGGGACAGGAGCTCCGGCTCATTAACATCTATGGTCCACAGTCAAGGTGGGACCGTAAATGTCTCTTCCTGAAGATCAAGCCCTATCTTTTTACCAGCCGGCAGGTGGTCTTCGGTGGGGACTTTAATACTATAACTAGATCCCGTGATAGGGGAGGCCCCGGAGACCGAAGGCTGGATTTTGATAGTAATACTCTTAATAGTATAGCAAGCGAAGCTCGCCTGCTGGATGTCCACATCCGGCACACCCCAGGTCACGGAGGTTTCACCTTTCATAGGGGTAGTTGTAGGTCTAGGATAGATAGGTTTCTTTTAAAGGAGGAAGCCGTCTCTTCTGCAGTGTCCGCTGTTGAGGTGGAATTCTCCGATCACTGTTTTATTTTATTTTCCTTGAATGTTACAGAGACTCCCCGGATAGGGAGAGGCCTATGGAAGCTGAATTCGTCCCTGTTGGAAGAAGCGGATGTAAGACAATCCTTTGAGGAATTTCTTCAGAGCCAGTTACCTCTCTTGGGTCTCTGTAGCAGTAAGTCTGAGTGGTGGGAGATCTTCAAAAGAAGGGTTGCGGGGTTCTTCCGTCAGCTCTCGAGCCTCAGAGGCCTGAACAGGTACCGCCTGTATCGGGAGCTGGGGAGGAAACTCGAGCAGCTCGTCTCGACTAGAGGGGACCGTGAGGAAATCTCCAGGGTGAAGGCCTTGCTGAAGGGGTGCCAGTATGATAGGCACACATCCTTAGTTTTTGAGAGGGATTTCGGGAGGTACCGCTCGCCCGACCCCTACAGGAACTGCAGGATGTCAGTGAGTTGCAAGATGGTAACAGGACTGATTGACAGTACGGGTTCCCTGAACAGATCCAAATCAGGGATCCTGGAGGTGGTCAGATCCTTCTACTCGCACCTCTTGGGAAGGAGGAATCTAGATCGGGATGAGATGTCGGCTTTCCTGGCTGAAACCATCCCTGAGCCAGGGGATGACCCCTCTCTTCATGTTTTGGCAGAAGCAATCAGGGAAGAGGAAGTGAGACGGGCCATTGATGGGCTCCGGCCCAAAAAATCGCCCGGTCCGGATGGCTTAACATCCGAGTTTTACAGGACTTTTAGGGACTCTTTGGTCCCCCTCATGACTGAGGTTTTTAATGAATGTCTCTCCTCGGACTTTCTGCCCGGTTCAATGAGGAAGTCTGCCCTGATTATTCTGTCAAAGGGTAAAGACTCGTCCCGTATTGAGAATTGGCGTCCCATAGCACTTCTCAATACGGACCGAAAGGTTCTGGCAAAGGTGCTTTTCAATCGGTTGGTGAAGTTTGCACCCCGGCTCCTTTCAGGGGCCCAGCACTGCTCTGTTCGAGGCCGCAGTACTTTTAGTGCTGTGCTCGGTGTCCGGGAGGCAGTGGAGCAGAGCAGGGCAGGTCACTGGAAGGGGTACTTGCTGTCCTTAGACCAGGCGAAGGCCTTTGACCGGGTTAACCATGAGTACCTCTGGTCCGTCCTTTTGAGGTACGGTCTGCCTGGGAGGTTTGTTGATTGGTTGAGAGTATTATACAATGGGGCAGAGACTTTTCCGCTTGTGAACGGTTCGTTCGGACCCCCTTTTGAGGTGAAGTCTGGTGTCCTCCAGGGCTGTCCTCTGAGCCCACTGTTATACGTGTTCGCGATCGACCCCTTTTTAAGGAGAGTGGAACGCGGACCGTTGGTGGGAGTCGGGATGGACCGGGCGGAGCCAGAGACCACCTTGAGGGTAGTGGCGTACGCCGACGACGTTTCCCTTTTTGTATCCTCGAGAGAGGAGGCAGACTGGGTCATGTCTGAGGTTGAGCGCTACTCTGTGGCATCTGGGTCCATGATCAACCGGGATAAGTGTGAGAGTCTCTGGCTGGGAGGGGGAGATCCTAGTTTTGATCTCCCGGACACCCTTCCAGGGCCTCAGGCCACAGCAAAAATTTTAGGCATCAGTTTCGGCCCGGGGGACTATCCCCAGCAAAACTGGGAGGGCAGACTTAAGATTGCCGCCCAGAAGGTGGATCAGTGGAAGGGTTGGTCTTTGACCCTGAGGGAAAGGGTTAACCTGGCCAAGGGGTATTTGCTCCCTTTATTAATATACCTGGGCAGCGTCTGCATCTTGCCAGAACCTCTTTGGACACGGGTCTACAGCCTGTTCTTCCAACTATTATGGGGGAATAGGCTGAACCTAATAAAGAGGGAGGTCACGTACCGCACGAGGAGACTAGGAGGGTTGGGTATGGTCAACCCAGTGGTGTTTCTAGTAAACACCTTTCTTAAGGCAAACATCGCCAACCTCTGGTTAGAGAGGGCTCCTCCGTGGGTATTCTCCTGTAGGGGGTGGTTTCGGCCTTTCTTCCAGCAATGGGAGACAGGAGGGCGGGTGAAGGACCTTCTCACGCCTCATGGGCATCTTCCGGCTTATGCTACCCTGGTTGTGAAGGTGATCCGCCGGTGGGGTCTGGGAGTGTGGGAGATCAGGACCTTGTCAAAGAGGTTACTTGACAATAGGGTTCTGTTGACCCACTTCCAGAAGCCCCTGGCCCTCAAGGATTGCCCAAGCCGGGATCTGGAGGTGGGGCTCGGGTTATTAAACTCTAAGCGGATCCCCTTGAAGTTTTGGGACTTGGCTTGGCGCTGCTTCCATGGGAGACTGTATGTGAGGGACAACCTGAAGTACAGGAACTCTGATGACCGGGATTGTCCCCGCGAGGAGTGTGGCGGCATGCTTGAAAGCATGGAGCACTTCCTGCTTCTGTGTCCTTTTAATACAGAGGTCTACAAGAGGGTGGGTGCTTCCATTGGCTGGCCCAGGCTGGCAGGCCTTTCCTATGCGGAGTGGGCCTATGGGGCATTCAGATCCCTTGGTGGCCGAGATCGGGGCACTGTTTTCTTAGTTAGCTTAGTGACTAGGTTTTACACGTGGAACGCACGGTGTTTAGTGTCCACCCAGCAGAAAGTCCTCCCATGGGAAGAGGTGATTAGGAACATCCTGGGTGACCTGGCAAAAGTGCGCTCGCTGGAGTATGAGAGGCTGGGTGCAGGGAGGGCTTCCCTTCTATGGAGGGGGTTCTCATTTAATGTGCCCTAGGGAGAGTTAGGGAATGTGTGTCTGTGATAGGGTTAGTTTAGTCCCTTTCTATATTTTATATTTATTTGTAGGGTCAGATAGATGTGTAGGGAGGGACACGTAGGGACAGTCTTTAGGGACAGGTAGTTAGTATTAGGTTGGTAGTGAGGGACAGGTAGGGACAGGTAGGGAAAGATTGGTAGGGTGGTAGGGACAGATTTTTCTTTTTCTTTATTAGAGAGGGATAGGATTCTGTGTGATAGATTAGGGTGAGAGCCTCTGTAGTCTCCAGTTCCCGGTGGTGGGCTGTTACCCTCACGTGTAGTTTTTTGTTTTATGGTATTGGAACCCGTATATAGGGCTTGCAAGCACCGAACTTGGGTCTGATTTTGGTTCATGGTTGTTGTATATGGTAATGTGATTAAGTTTTTTGGGTTTATTGTAGTGTTATAAAGTTGCGTATATTATTTTTTATATGTCTGTGTATTATGATGTGTGTTTGGGGGGGGTTTAGTGTAGGTTGGGTGGGGGGTTTCAGGGGGGAGGGGGGGAGGGGTTTTGGTGGATGGGTTGGTGGTTTGGACATCCTAAAATGGATGGGAAAAAAGGCAAAAGGACCTGGTATCTTTGTGGGCCACAAACTTTAGTGGGACCCTGGTGTGATGAGGCCACAGACTATCGTGGGACCTTGGGTGTTGGGAGTGGGAACAAAAAAAAAAAACTGGGCCAGTTTGTTGTTTTGTTTTGGAGGTTTAGGTATGAATGTGGAGTGAATGTTGGAAGGGGATATTTTTGGAAAAAAAGGGTTAAGGTCTTCCCTTGCTGGGGGGGACTTTTGGAAATGACGTTTTATGTTCCATGAACATTGCAGGACATTTTTGCCTTTTAATTCATACTGGACATTATAATTTGGACTTGTTTGTGTTTTGCAATTTGTTCTTTGTGCAGTGTGTTTTATGGTTTGTTTTATACTTTTCTAATAAAAAGAGTTCCAGGACTCGGCTGAGGTTCCTGTACTGAGCTGTGTAACAACCTGTGCCCTGGCTATGGCTCTGCTGAGGAGCTCGTGTTCAGCGTTCTGCTGTGAGGACTGATGCTGATCTGGAGTGGACTGAGGTGGGGAGAGCTGACCATGTGAATAAATGTTGTAGAGGCCTCCAGGGGGCAGCGTGGCTGGTGTGAGGGGGGCATGGGCTAGGTAGAGGGGCATCCAGGGGTGCTGCGTGGCTGGTGTGAGGGGGGCATGGGCTGAGTAGAGGGGCATCCAGGGGGGCTGCGTGGCCGGTGTGAGGGTGGCCATGGCAACGAGTCCTGGTTCCCTGTCATGCGTGGTTCACCTTGATGGCCGTGCGTGACGTATCTGGCTCGGGCGGTTCAGCGTGCATGCGCTGATGGTCCAGGAGATGATTAGGGCCTGCGGTCACGTGACTGGAACGGACCAAAAGTATATTTAAAAAGACATGGAATGTCCTATTAAACAATCCCCCCCGAGGAATCCATAGGATATACCACGCGAAACACGCATTGAGGTCCTTGTTTATTCTGGGTGCTGATCTAATGTGGGTAAGAGTGCAATATATTTCTTTAGCTTTCTTTCATAGGGCACTATAGGCCATATGGCACGTGGTACATATCCATAGTGATGAAATGTGCCATAATTTTGTACCAGTGCATAAATGACTTGAATACTAGCACTTCTTGTACTTTATCCCAATAGATATTTAACATCTATTATTATGTTGTATATGTGTCACCCAGTTTGGTTGTCTGTGTGTCGTCCTTTTTAATCATGTATGTCTTTTCTGTATATTGTTTACAATAAAGTTTTTTGATTCTTTGCCATATACTCTGTATTTGGTTCCTTTTTGCTATATAACAGCAGAAACAAGTCCAGGGGCGCCTCCGGCCAGGGAAAATATAGAAATAGTCCTTGGATAAGTTCAATGGATCCAGCAGATGAGGGACACAACACAGTCCCACGTGGCGGCTTCTATCAATCCACACACGCCAGGAGGATCTGGCCGCAGCCTGAGACCCTCCAGCATCGGGAGGCCCCACGCAACTGACTGGGCCAAACATGAGTCTATTGTTCTGTCTACTGGGATCAGCCCCTGGATGGGGGAAGGGTTCACACCCTCTAGATGCAACAAGAGATGTTGACCTAGGCCTGATAACATTACAGTCCATGAACACAGGGGAGGGACACGCTGTTAGGCTGTGTGCCCACGATGCATTTAAGCACCGGCAAAAACGCTGCAGAAACGCTTAAATGCATGGTAGAAGGCCTGCCATGTTCCCCAATGATAATCCGTGCTGTGCACATGCTGCGTGTTTTTCCGGAATGATAATCCGCAGCATGTCCATTAATTTTGCGGACACGCAGCATAATTGCCGCCATTGACTTGCATTGAAACGCATATCATCTGTGTCCGCACATTTGCACACATGGATAATATGCGTTTCTATGTGCGGATGGCACCCGGGTGTGGAGGACAGGAGACTCTCTTCCGGACCTGGGTACCATAGAACCTGTGAAAAAAAGAATAAAATAAAAAATAAATATTATTCTTGCCTTCTGATGGCTCGCGGTGCCCCTTTCTTCACTTGCCGGCAGCGTGCTGTGGACTGAAGGACCTGCGCTGACGTCAGTCATATGACGGCAGGTCCTTCAGTGTACCGCGCGCTGCCGGCAGCCAGGACGGAGCGAAGCAAGACAGCGGGGGCCATCAGAAGGTAAGTATAGATTTATTTTTTACCATTCTTTCGGTCACACTATAAAAATCCATGCCGGTTGCATGGATTTATATAGTGTGACCAAGTTGTCAAGCACTTTCCAAGTGATGTTAAAATCGCTTGGAAAGCGCTTGTCAACCCGCATGCGGAAATGCAAGTGAAGAACGCTTCACATCCGCATGTGCAATCCGCATGTGCAATCCGCATGTGTTTTTTCTGCCAGGGAGATGCGGAAACTGAGCATTTCTGCATCGTGGGCACATAGCCTTACACCCCTTACACTAAAGCAGGTTACATTACATAGAGTACATAAACACAGGCTGGGGAGGGACACACTGTTACTGTCATATTGGATAAAATATAAGTTGCTGAGGTTAGGACCACCAGGGACCCCAATGTTACTTAGGAAAGACTATGTCCATGTTTGATAAAATAATTTTCACGTATGCTTAGCACAGGTCGGTCCGTCCATTTATGGATTCTGTATAGGACTAATAAAAATAGGCCATCCCAGCACTCGGCTATGTCATTTATGTACATAAATGCATACAAAATATTAACTACTCGAGCTAAATTGCTGCATTGTCACCTTAAAGAACTATGCACCTGATTAATGTCTTGATGAGAGGGCGGAGGTGAAGGACGCAGCTCCTGATTCATTAAGAGACATATTCATCAGAAGCGTCTGATGGCTGGACAGCGCCTCCATGCGCTATGCCACTTACTGGAGGAGGATTTGTAGCGACCACCGCTGCTCATGATGAAGTTGCCAAACAGCAGTCATCACAACCCTGCCTACTTACCGATAAAAATGCCATTAGAAAGGAAAAAGTTGCAACATTTTTACATAGTCTTCAGTTGCATCCAAATTATACGATTGAGCATTTTATAACAGAATTCTGGAGTAAAAACTATGTTGAATAGGGTCCTATGGGTTTTGTTCTGTTTAAGCTGAGTTGATGCAGGTCTGTGCTATGACGTCAATTCAAGTTAAACCCTTTTATCTACAGGTGCATCTCACTAAATTAGAATATCATCAAAAAGTTAATTTATTTCAGTTCTTCAATACAAAAAGTGAAAGTCATATTATATAGAGTCATTACACACCTGAACAAGGGATGTATAAGCGGGGCCCAATTGCAAGACTAGACAACCAACAGACGATTAGACCCCTAAAATATAACTTTTATTCGAATATGCTAAAAAGGACTCAGTAGTCACCATAACAACAAACACAAAAACAAGACAAAATGCCAGGGAACAGGGATAAGTCACACATCAGTCAGGAAGGATTACGGGCTCTATCTGTCCCTATTTTGTCCCTAAATTCTCTCCCTTGGGTCTCCTTAAATGCATATCTATGATGAATTGTCGGCTTCTTAATCTGTACGTTCACTTTTCTCTATCTTTTAATCACGATTGTGGTTTTTTAAATATAAAGATAGATATTTACCAGGGATATTAGGGACACCAACGTTGAGCGGGGGCGCCACGGAGCAAAAATTAGGGTGCCAACCTCCGCTGTCAGGAAGAGAGAGAATTTAGGGACAAAATAGGGACAGATAGAGCCCGTAATCCTTCCTGACTGATGTGTGACTTATCCCTGTTCCCTGGCATTTTGTCTTGTTTTTGTGTTTGTTGTTATGGTGACTACTGAGTCCTTTTTAGCATATTCGAATAAAAGTTATATTTTAGGGGTCTAATCTTCTGTTGGTTGTCTAATAGAGTCATTACACACAGAGTGATCTATTTCAAGTGTTTATTTCTGTTAATGTTGATGATTATGGCTTACAGCCAATGAAAACACAAAAGTCATTATCTCAGTAAATTAGAATACTTTATAACAGCTTGAAAAATTATTTTAAAATCTGAAATGTTATCCTACTGAAATGTATGGTCAGTAAATGCCCTCAATACTTGGTCTGGGATCCTTTTGCATCAATTACTGCATCAATGCGGCAATGTGGCATGGAGGCGATCAGCCTGTGGCACTGCTGAGGTGTTATGGAAGCCCAGATGGCTTTGATAGCAGCCTTCAGCTCGTCTGCATTGTTGGGTCTGGTGTCTCTAGTCTTCCTCTCGACAATACCCCATAGATTCTCTATAATAGATTCTCTATGGGGTTATGGTCAGGTGAGTTTTCTGCCAATCAAGCACAGTGATACTGTTGTGTGTAAACCAGGTACTGGTACTTTTGGCCGTGTGGACAGGGGCCAAGTCCTGCTTGAGAATGACATTTCCATCTCCAAAAAGCTTGTCGGCAGAGGGAAGCATGAAGTGCTGTAAAATGTCCTGGTAGACGGCTGCGCTGACTTTGGTCTTGATAAAACAGAGTGGACCTACACCAGCAGATGTCATGGTTTTTACCAGGGGTTGGCCGTTCCCAGTCCTCGGCCGGTTGGAAAGGGGATGGCTGCTCTCAGTCCTCAGCCAGGTAAGAAAGGGGGTATCTTGGAAACGGGTAACAGTCTTTTAGCTGTCCCAACGGGGACCACACTTATTAACAGTTCAAAAGAAAAACAGTCCTTGTACCCTGACGGGTAACTTTGTACAGTTCCTTACTCACGCTACTTTCTTTTAATAGTTATGTCCTCCTTGAGCTCCCTCCTGAGGGCAGTCTTCAGACCCGTCCGGGTCCTCTTGGCTTTCCTCGTACTGGTGGTACTGCAGCTTCTCCTCCGTGAGCCGGTGAACGTGGAGGGCGTACTGTCCCTTGGCACCCTTGTGCAGTAGGCCTTGTGGCGGGGTCTGGAGAAGGCCGCTGTTGATGACGCCCGGGGTCAGAGGGTGCGACTTTGGGCCTGGGCGCGGGCTGGTGGTGGCGGTGCCCAGGGCTGGAGGGCTCGGCTGCAGGGCTTGTTGCGGGGTCTGGAGCAGGTCGGTGTCTGCAGCGCCCGGGATCGGCGGCTCCACCAGGGGGCCCGGGAGCAGGCTGACGCTGGCAGCGTCCGGGACAGGGAGACTCCTCTTACCTGCTCCCGCGACCGCTCCTGCGTCACCCGTCTTCTCCTGGTGCTGGTCGGGGCCTGTGACGACTGGGGCACTGCCGATGCTGGGCAGCTTAGTCTGCTGCCGGTCCGCCATTTTGCTCTCCGTTCCCGATGTCTCCCCCCCCCCCCCCCCGGCGGACCGTGGCCTACCTTGCGATGATCTTCCTCCGTAGGCCGCGGCTCCGCAGTCGATCGTCGGGGTTGAGGACCTTGCGTCGCGCTCCTGTGACGTCAGCGTCACTCCCTCTCCCTTCCAGGACCTTACGCAGTGTCAGTGCGTGGGGCGGAGCTTCGGATCTCACGCGCTTTCGGCGTCCACGCCCCTCTTCTTCCCGAGCGGCGTCCCGAAAATGGCGTCTGATGGCGGGAAACTTCTCTCAGGTAAGTGCAAAAGTCTTTTTCAGGCACGCAATACCCGTTGGTGGCGGGTTGGTTTGAATCCTGCCGATTACGCCAAAGTTGACGCGCCCCCTGGGCCTGTGTTGTGCAGGGAATACCCGGAGCCGGATCGCTGGGGGTTGTAGTCTCCGTGGCGGTGACCCGGTCCGTGCCCAGGGTGGTCAATTCAGTGGCAGTCTTAGTGTAATAACAAGTGTCCGACTACGCCACCCGTGGATTGCGGTCAATGGAGATCGCCGCTGCAAGGCAGACCGCTGAGGCCCGTGTTATATGTGCAGCTAAGAATGGGATGACTCCCCACAGGAGGAGTACAGCCTCAGGGCAGTTAGCGTGGATGATGGGAGTGATGGTGGAGATAGTACCAGTACCAATAGTGCCGGAGGAGCAAGAAGTCACAGACAACGTGTTGCAATCCAATGTCCTTTACTCACAGTTTGTATTCTCCAGGTCACTCTCGCGAAGCAGTGACCACCCAAGCCGTGCTGCGTCCACCAGGCAAGGGACTCGGTCAACTCCCAGGTCTTTCTGGAGTATGTCTCAAAGCTCCCTTCCGTCCTTTCTCTGGCTCGTGCCCCACCAGTGACCAAGCTTATGTCCAGCTCCCGCGGGCCTTCTCTTGGGAGGGCTACGTGCCCATGTCCCTGACCCTATATGGTATGCCTTCCTAGGAAGGTGTAACGAGGGGTCGCACCAAGGGCTGGTCACGACCTCCGGTTCTTGGCTGAAGATGATTCGCTTCCACCAATTTGGGATCCGGTACCCTGTTCTGCCAACCCGTCACCCGCAATATCCTGGGTCCTTAGGGTTCTCTCTTCCTTCTCGTTCCTGAGCCTTTCTGTTTCACTTGTTACTTCTGTTCTGGTCTTGTTTCCTTTTCCTTTCCACTGTTCCTTCTCCTCTCTCTCTCTCTGGCCCCGGCCTCTGTGCTAGGCTTGCCCAGGGAGCAGAGCCCATGCAGCAGCCCTGCTCCCTGCCTTCTCCACTTCTCCTCACAGACTGAACTTCTTCTTCTTTCTCTTTCAGTGCTGGCTGGGCCTCACAGGCTAGGCCCGCCTCCGGAGCAGAGCTCCACAGAGGCCCTGCTCTGTCACTTCCTCTCTCAGACTGAACACTGTTCTAAGATAGTGCCCACCTTATATACCTCCCTCTGACCATGAGCCCAGGTGACTAGCAACCAATGGGCTCCTTCCTATGCTCCGGACCCAACCCCTATCTGCCCCTATAGCACTGGGTATTCCACCCCCCTCCCCACTCCAGCCAGGGACAGATGCTGTCGTGCCTGCACTTCTGTCTAGTGGGAGCACCGTTGAGCTGTCCCTCGGAAATGGGGTGTGTGTGCTGTATGCAGCCTACTGAGCCTTGATCCATACTCCATCCTTACCCGGGAGTGGGATATCACACCTCTGGATGAGGTGCAATACCTCTGTAGTGACCAAGTCCATGGGGCGCTACATATGGCCAATCACCTTGCGTAATTACTGAATTGTCGGCCCCGTATCTATTTGGAAATCGATTTCATGTCCCCCTGGTAGGTTCACCTGCACTATACAACTGGGAGTTGGGGGTAAGGAGATGAGGGGGTTCATGTGCAAGCTACCCTCATCCTATGGGGGCGTTGTTTGGTCGGCTGGAGGACCCGTACTCTGAGCATTTGGATACGGGTTGGTCCTACAGCTCTTTCTAAAATGTCCTGGCTTTTTACATCCGTAACACAGTTTCTGTCCTCCTCCTTCAGTCCGTCCTCTGCCTCTGTTGTTTCTGGGGGTCGTCTCTACTATATGTATTCTGGCAGCTCTTTTTGCCTGCGCTATGTCATGCTGTGCCCCCTGAGCTATTCTAGCTAAATCTTCTGCCTTCACTGATCTCCAGTCCGGTCTACTTGCTTTTACCTTCTCTGCAATCTCTTTCTTTAGTCCATTCATGAAAGCACTTGCTAATACCCTCTCACTAGTCTTATTCCCGGGGTTGAACCCCATTTCTGACCAGGTTTTCTTTAGTGCATAGAAATAATCCTTAGGATCTTCCTCCTTTCCCTGCACTCTATCTTCTAGTGTAACTTGCTTTTCTGCTTGCCTGTCTTGACATGCTTTTACCAACGCTGCTGCGAATAGGACTCCAGCTGCTGCATCATTAGATTCTGCATCTACGGGTCCGGTCCTATTGGCATACTGTTTTTTTTGTCTCATCTATCAACCTATCATAGCGGGCTTCATCTGCCAATTTTCCCTTAATTACCCCCTGCAGATCTATTCTAGTGGCATGATACGTATCCTGTATGGTGGTGATCATTCTAGCAAAACCCATAGGGGACTGGGACGGATCTGGCAGCTGGGAGATCAGTGCCAACTGCTCTGAAGGGCTCCATGGTCTATACATTAACATTGTACGAGCTTCCTGACCTGGAACCACTGCATCCCCCCCTGCTGCTGCTGCTGCTGCTGGTGCTCCTGGCACAACTACCGTCCTCATTGGGAATAGACTAGCTGGGTGGGGTCTCGGTCCTCCACATGCCACACAGATGTCTACTGTCAAGGGATTCTGCTGTCCACATCTGGGGCAAACCCAACATTTAGGTTCCTGGGAATTCTGGTACTGGGGTGGGGGTGACGTCGGGAGCGGACAGGGAGGAAAATCTGTCATTCCAGTTTTTGTCAGTCTGTAACGTCCGTCTCCTAATTCTTCAATCTCTCCTTCAAAATAAGCGCATGCATTCATCCATACATCTACTGTCCCTAACAGACCCTTATCTTTCAGCCATCCATGATAGGAGTTAAAGAAGGATTTCCATTTCTCTCCATTCATCTCTCCATTCTCATTCATTCCCGCTTTACACAATATTTTGTCAATTCCAATCAGTGCCTGTTTCCCTTCTCTGCGTACCACTAAGTCTTTGGCTATAATGCCTTCCTTGGCATTTTGGTTCCCCATTTTTTCGGTTCTCCTCACCTAGAAGAGACTCCTCAGTCACTTAGACAATGGTCACTTAGACAATGGGCCACAAAGGTTTCTGAACCATTCCACTACTAGCCTCTCTAGGACTTATACGCCAACCAGAAAAACAGACCAAAAACATCAATCCCGGGACACATCCACAACACAATCATCGGATCCATACTTTCATTCTTAAATTCTCCAAAGGATAGAAGGCAGGACTGTCAATTTATCTGAGGGATTCTACTGGTTCAAAGGGACCTGAGCCAGACAACAATCTGTTGAATTACCTGGGGAGCCGACCGCTCGGGGGTGAGGGAGTCTCTTCTATGCAGTGATATAATTAGGTAGAATATAACAGTTATTCTTACCTCAGCACTGTATATATCACCAACAGAGAGCTTCACTCGTCCCACGTCTCGGACCGGTCGAGCACCCTTGGGTAGATTAACTCAAGGTCCCTGTTCGAGGCGCCAGCTGTCGTCACTGAATTTTGGGTCTTCTATCCTTTGGATTACGAGCTCGGAGAGAATGAAGAAACAGGACAGGATGTTTGTGTCTAAACATACTCTAAAAACTTTATTACAAAACACAGGGCTAATATACACCCTAAAGGCAGGAAACGGATTTGCCACATATGGTTCGATTATACAGTTTAGCTGAACAAGCGAAAAAAGCTAGTTTCTGTATGCTTTAAAATATTTAATTAGACTTATCTAGTTAGCAAGGTCATTTCATCTTTCTGCAAGAACACATTATTGCTACACTAGAAGAAACATCTGGCCAGGGAGAATCACTTTATCTTCTCCCAAGGACACGCTATTGATACAAGAAGGAACATTCATAGCTGTTGTTTTCACCTAAAATAACTGTCAGACTTATATAGCATAGATGGGGCCTTTAAACTTGAGGGACTCCAGCTTCTGCTATAACAGAAGCATGGGGCATTATATGGGGGGGGGTGACATCCTGCATGGGGCATTATATGGGGGGGTGACATCCTGCATGGGGCATTATATGGGGGGGTGACATCCTGCATGGGGCATTATATGGGGGTGACATCCTGCATGGGGCATTATAAAGAGGGGGGGTGACATCCTGCATGTGGCATTATATAGGGGGGAGACTTCCTGCATGGGGCATTATAAAGAGGGGGGGGAGACATCCTGCATGGGGCATTATATAAGGGGGGAGACATCCTGCGTGGGGTATTATAAAGAGGGGGGGAGACATCCTGCATGGGGCATTATATAGGGGGGGGAGACATCCTGCATGGGGCATTATAAAGAGGGGGGATAACATCCTGCATGGGGCATTATATGGTGGGGAAGAGGGATATCCTGCATGGGGCATTATATGGGGGGAAAGGGACATCCTGCATGGAGCATTATATGGGTGGGAAAGGGACATCCTGCATGGGGCATTATATGGGGGCCAGTATCCTGTATAGAGCGTTATAAGGGGGCCAGTATCCTGTATAGAGCGTTATAAGGGGACCAGTATCCTGTACGGACCGTTATATGGGGGCCAATATCCTGTATGGAGCGTTATATGGGGGCTAGTATTCTGTATGGATCGTTATGTGAGGGCCAGTATTCCGTATGGAGCGTTATATGGGGGCCAGTATTCCGTATGCAGCTTTATATGGGGGCCAGTATTCTGTATGGAGCATTTTATGGGGGCCAGTATCCTGTGTGGAGCAATTCGCCGTTTTTTGAGCTTTTGTAGAATTTACAATAGATATATCTCATGTACTGTAAGAAGTGAAATCTTTGCATTGTATTATATATATATATATATATATATATATATATATATGAATCGTGGTATGTGTTAAGGGGGCCCACTGAGACTCTTTTGCCCAGGGCCCAGAAAAACCTGGAGCTGGCCATGACAATAGGGATATGTTTTCTGAGATCCCAGATCATAGAAACGTAATAAAATATTTTAGTTTTTCTGTAGAGCATAGACCCGGACGTCAGCTGGCCAATACAGGTGCCCTGTCCAGGGTCCTAGTTTTGGTTTAATGATTTAAGAGCTAAGAATATTCCGGTGCTGAGGTAGAAATGACGCGCCCCTGGGCCTGTGTCGCGCAGCGTTGCGCACGCGGGAGCTTACCCGGAGCCGGATCTGTTGAGGGTTGTAGTCTCGTGGCGGTGATCCGGTCCGTGCCCAGGGAGTCAGACTAAGTGGCGCTGTATTAGCGGTAGATGTTGAACGACTACGCCACCCGTTGAGTACAGCTAAGGAGCTGCTGCTGCAGGGCAGACCGCTGAGGCCGGTGGTAGGATTGTGCAGCGTGATAGTATAACCCCCAACGGGAGGGGTATGGCCTCAGGGCAGCCGACGTGGATGATGGGGGTAGCAGGAACCACTCGGAGACGGTACGGTGTAGTTCAGGGTCTTTACTGGTGACAAAGATAGACCCTCCCGGAGTACTGGCTAGCGATTGGGGCCTGGTCAGTCCTTGAGCAGATGGGATCTCCCCTGGCCAGGCGGAGTTGTAGGCCTCCCAAACTAACGATACTCTTCTGGCTACCTTGCTAGAGGCGGGTATAAGTAGCCCACGTCCCTGAGTGTACCGTGTGGTGCTCACCCGTATGGCCGATGACTCGGGGCCTTCTAGTAGCTTCCGCTCCACGACGGCGGTGCTCGTCCCACACGTGTGACCGTGCCTTCGGGTTTCTGGGCCAGAGGACCTGCAATCCCCTGCCGGTCGGTTTCTGCTGCTGGATAGGAGTTAGTCCCCACAGCCTCGGACTCCGGGTCCGGTGATAACTTCTCAGTCAGGGCGAGCTCTGCAGCTGCCAGCCCCTGACTCCTTGTAGCACTGCTCCCACAGAGCTCCTGATGTTCTTTTCCTATATCTGCTTCTCTGTCTCTACTTCTTCTCTACTCACTAACCCTGCCTCAGCCCCAGGTTTATATAGGGGAAGTTGTTCCCCTCCCAGGACTGGGCAGGAGGTGCGGCATGCATAGGATTCCTGACCAAGAGACCTCCCACCTGCTCTCAGACATAACATTGCTGTTACTGTGGAAACCAGACCCCTGGGGTGCCACATTCCCCCCTAGTGAAATTTAGTACTCCGGGACTAAACATATTTTAGAAAAACATAACCAATACAAACAGAAACGGTACAATAAAAAAAAACATATTAGAATGGTCACGGCGTGTCCGCAACCGGGTGCAGTTTTTGAAGAAAAGCAAGGTGTCCATTTCACCAAAACAGGGAGACGTAACCAGGTAGGGGTCTGTCCTGCCCCGAGTCCTTAACAGTCTTTAGTCCATCCCTAGGTTACGCTCCAACCATGTATAAAGGATTCCCGGTAAATCCACCAAGGACTCCTATAAATAACTAGAAACACATAATTATACACAAGTAACAGACAGGTGACCACAAATAAAACAATTTAAACACTTCAAATCCTCCAACGTGCAGGTAACTGGCCTCTAGTGGCCCTAGTGGACCTACGGAGCTGACTGTCTAGCCCTGAACTACAGGGTGTAGGAGCTGTCAAGGGTAAACTGGGCAGCTGTCCACGGGCCCTTTGGCTCACTAGAGGTATGGCAGGTTCACTATAAGCAGAGGGTTGATCCTCCTGGTCTGCCTGTGTGGGGTCTTCTGCCTCCTGGACCGGCTGTTCTTCCAGCTCTACCTGTTGCTCCGTAGGTGCTTGGGATGCTGGTTGGAGGAAGGTGAGTACAGGTACCACAACTGCGCCATTGACTTGAGTCCAAGACCGAGGGAAGTCTCCGAACACAGTACTAACCATGTCTTCCCTTTCCTCTACGGGTCGAGGGTCTTCTTGTTCCTCTTCAGGGTTCCGTAGCTGTTCGGGACACTTCTTCAGGTGATCCCGGGATACAATGGTTGTGGTTTCCCCTCCGTCTTTACTGATGGTACAGACCTTTGGGTTGTCGTGGCTTGAGGGCAGTACGATGTACGGGTCCTTCTCCCACTGGTCGTCCAACTTGTGGAGCCGCCTTTTCCTCTTCAAGACCTGCTCTCCGGGTACCAGGGGAACAGCGGGAGCATACTGGTTGTAAGTTTTCTCTTGTCTTTCCCTAGCTTGACAGAGACTTCGCTCCACGCTCTCCTGTACTTTCCGGTACTGCTGCTGCCTCTCTGTGTCCCAGTCTGCTTCTGGTGAAGTGTCCTCGGGTGTCAGGACTCCCATCTCCAGGTCAACAGGTAGCTTACCAGGTCTTGCCCTCATCAGGTAAGCCGGGGTACAGTTGGTGGAACCTACCGGGATGTGGTTGTATAGGTCCACTAGGTCGGGCAGCCTCTCGAGCCACAGACTGCGTTCTTCCAGGGGCAATGTTTTCAGAAGATCTATCACCACCTGGTTCATTTTCTCACAAAGTCCATTAGTTTGCGGATGATAGGGTGTCGTCCTTATCTTCCGGCAGCCATACAGAGTGCAGAATTCTTGGAAGACCTCCGCTTCAAAGGCAGGTCCCTGGTCTGTCAAAACTTGGTCCGGGTACCCGTGTGGACGGCAGAAATGCTGCTGGAAGGCTCTAGCTGCTGTTCGAGCTGTTAAGTCCTTGACGGGGACGACAACCAAGAACCGGGAGTAGTGATCCACGATGGTTAGTGCGTAGACGTAGCCACTTCTGCTTGGGGTCAGTTTTACATGATCCAAGGCTACCAGTTCCAACGGCTGCCGGGTGACGATGGACTGCAGGGGAGTCTTCTGGCTGGCACGGTCCTTCCTTCTTAGGTTGCACGGGCCACAGTCTCTGCACCACCTCTCGATGGTTCCCCTCATGCCTACCCAGTGGAACTGCCCGCGCAGCAGGAACTCCAGCTTCTTCCATCCGAAGTGTCCAGCCCCGTCGTGGTATGCCTCCATCACCATGGCTGCGTCTCTTCGTGGCACCACTACTTGCCAAATTAGTTCATGCGTCCGGGAGTTAACCATTCGGCGGCACAACTTCCCCTTATAAAGGAACAGTCGACTCTTCTCAGCCCACAGTTGCTTGGCTTCCTCCGGAGCGTCTGGGTCAAGGCGAGCCTCTGGCCGAGTCAGCATCTCCTTCACCAGTCGGACGGCAGGGTCACTGTCTTGCGTTTCCGCCCAGTTGTAGTGAGGCAAGGGATTAAACGTAGCAGCTTGCTTACTCCTTACCCGGTGGGAATACTGGATAGTCCCATGACGGTGGAACGCAGGGAGTTCGACTTCTTCCAGTCCCTCTGGATCTTCTCCTACGTCCGGTAGGTTTGGCATCCTGGACAGGGCGTCCGCGTTGGTATTGGAGCGTCCTGCCCGGTATTTGATTGTGAACTCGTAGTTGGACAGACGGGCCATCCATCTCTGCTCTAGGGCACCGAGTCTTGCTGTGTCCAGGTGTGTCAACGGGTTGTTATCCGTGTACACGGTGAACCGGGGGGAAGCGAGGTAGTGCTTAAAGCGTTCGGTGACTGCCCACACCACTGCCAGGAACTCTAGCTTAAATGAGCTGTAATTCTCAGGGTTTCTCTCGGTGGGTCGCAGTTTTCGGCTGGCGTAAGCGATTACTCGTTCTTTCCCCTGCTGGATCTGGGACAGCACGGCTCCTAGCCCGATGTTACTTGCGTCGGTGTAGAGGATAAAGGGCTGGCTGTAATCAGGGTACGCCAGGATTTCATCCCCCGTGAGGGCCATCTTCAGCTGGCGGAAGGACTCTTCTTCTAACTTCTCCCATCTGAAGGGTGGCTTCTGGTTCTTGGCCTTCCGGGACTGGCCTATCAGGAGGTCCTGCATAGGAGCTGCCTTTTTGGTGAAACCGGGGATGAATCTGCGGTAATAGCCTACCAACCCGAGGAACTGCCGCACTTCCTTTACACTGGAGGGACTTGGCCATTCCTTAATTGCGGTGATCTTATCAGGGTCGGGAGCCACTCCATCAGCGCTCACCACGTGTCCCAGGTACTGCACCTTTGGTTTCAGGAGGTGACACTTGGAGGGTTTCACCTTTAGGCCGTAGCTTGCCAGAGCTTCGAACACTTCCGCCAGGTGTTTCAGGTGGTCCTCATACGTCTTGGAATATACGATGACATCGTCCAGGTACAACAGGACCGTCTCGAAGTTTCTGTGGCCCAGACAGCACTCCATTAATCGTTGGAAGGTTCCTGGTGCGCTGCAGAGTCCGAACGGCATGCAGGTAAACTCGCTAAGTCCCATCGGGGTGGTGAATGCGGTCTTCTCCCGGTCCGCCTCTGCTACAGGAACCTGCCAGTACCCACTAGTGAGATCCAAGGTAGAGAAGAAGTTAGCAGATCTTAAAGCAGCCAAAGACTCCTCTATCCTTGGTAAGGGGTACGCATCCTTGTGTGTGATACGGTTGATTTTCCGGTAATCTACACACATCCTCATGGTGTTGTCTTTCTTTTTGACTAAGACTAGTGGAGCTGCCCAGGGGCTACAGCTATCCCTGATCACCCCAGCCTCCTTCATGTCTCTAAGCATCCCCTTGGCGTGTTGGTAGTGTGCAGGGGGTACGGGTCGATACCTCTCTTTTATGGGAGGATGGTCTCCCGTGGGGATGTGGTGTTCTACCCCCTTGACTCGCCCGAAGTCTAACGGGTGTTTACTAAACACTCTCTCGTACTCTTGAACCACCCGATAGACTCCCTGTTTCTGGTGTGAGGGAGTGGAGTCAGTACCCAAATGTAGTTGCTGACACCAGTCCTCCATTGTTTTCTTAGAGCCGTTACCTTCCTCCGGGGAAGATGGAGGCAAGGGTTCTACGGACTGTATGGAATCTTGATTGATGGTATACAATTTGGCTAGCATGGCATACCGGGGCAGGTACACTTCCCTCTTCCCGATATTTATTATGCGAACGGGCACCCTCCCATGGCGTACATTGACCACCCCCCGTGCTGTCAAAATGGTGGGCCTACTGTCTGAGTAAACTGGTTCTACCATTGCCTGGTAATCTCTACCTCTCAGACCAATAGCTGCCCGGCACCAAATCATCATTTCACTTTTCGGGGGCATGGCAATAAGGAAAGGGTCACACATTCGCACGCTACCAATCTCACCACCGGAGAGTTCTAGCTGTTGCCGTCGCATCAGTGCCCGGATCTCTTTCTGGAGCACTCGCTGCTGGCCGGAGCTGGCGTTCTTGGCAACCTGCTGTAAAAGGAAAATCACCTCTGCAAGACAATTTTCAATTACATTAGTTCCTAGAGTTATCTTTGGGTGACTCTCGTGTTTGTCAATGTCTACAATGATCAGTCCCTGTGCTGCCAGTTCGACTCTACCGATTTTAATGGTCACCTCTTTAAATCCAATCTGTGGCACGGGCTGACCATTGCTGGCGATGATACTCAAGTCGTCGTCAAGGTAGCGGGTGATATCCGAGTCATTCCAGTACTGCTTGAAGAGCACGTACGGGATGGTGGTGACCTGTGACCCGGTGTCCAGTAGGGCACTCATAGGAATGCCATCCAGTACCACGGGTAAGACTGGACGTCCTCCCACATATTTGTCGCGCCAGTTCGATGGGCCTGGTGATCTTTTTCCTGGGGGTTGGCCCTCTACCCCAGGTTGTGCCAGTTTAAAGGACAGTACCTTGCCATATGTCCGGGTTGATTGCAGCGGCGGCAGATGGGTCGTCCGTCCTCGTTGTATCGGTCGCTGGGTCTTCCTCTGGCCGGTGGGGTCCTCCTTGGTCGACGCCACGGGATGTCCTCCGGTCCGGATGCCAGCTGGATCTTCCCTGGAGTGGAAACCTGTAAAGACTGCACAGTTCGGGTTAGCGCAGCAACGCTTTTAGCTAGCTCTTGGACCTGATGGTGCAGGTCTGGAGCCGGGTCATTGTTCAAAGCCTGCGCATCAGCTCCCACAGGCCCTGCCGACAAGGGCGCCGCCTCCTGGTGGTAAGTGGTAGTGGGGCGTCTGGGGGTCACAACGCCACCTGGTGCCGGTTCTCGAAGCACCCGGATGGCTCTGTCCTTGAACTGTGCAAATCCCAGATGAGGGTCCTGTAAGGCCATTGCCCGCAACTGGGTTCGGTGGGCATTGCAATATAAACCCTCTATAAATTGTTCAGTCAACAGCCTGTCCTCGTCTCCCACGCCGTCAGGGTCGGTCTGCTTAATGGCTCTCAGGGCCTCTTGTAGGTTCAGGGCATAGTCCCTTATACTCTCATGTGCCCGCTGTTTGCACCCGTAGAATCTAAGCTTGATCTCGGCTGAGGTGCGGGTATCAAAGGTGTCCCTCAGCCGGGTTAGTATCCCTGCGACAGTCCTCCCCCCAGGTGGCCAGGACTTTACCTCCCTTTGGGCTGCCCCGGTTAATTGGGCCACCAGGATGCTCACTTTTTGCTCCTCTGTGAGGGGGTACACCTGGAAGAGGCTATCCAGCTTTTCTCTAAAGTCATGCAGGGTATGTGACTCCCCTGAGTACCGGGGTAGCCAGGCTGCCCCCGGGATATAGGGCATGGTGAAAGGCATGACCGCAACAGCGGTGGCGCTGGCGGGGGTTGAAGCGGTGAAGCTCTCCTCCGTATCCGACATCCTTCTCCCCCCTAGTGGACCGTGGCCTACCTTGCGATGATCCTCTTCCGTAGGCCGCGGCTCCGCAGTGGATCGTCAGGGTTGAGGACCTTCCGTCGCGCTCCTGTGACGTCGGCATCTGCTGGGCTCCTTCCAGGACCTTACGCAACGTCCGGACGTGAGGCGGGGCCTCAGTTCTCGCGCGCTTTCGGAGTCCACGCCCCTCTTCTTCCCGCGCGGCGTCCTCAAGATGGCGTCCAATGGCGGGAAAACTCCATGTATGGCGGGAAGAAGGCTGAAGATGGCGCCGGATGGCGGGAAAACTCCACCGATGGCGGGAAGGAAGCGGAAGATGGCGCCGGATGGCGGGAATCTTCACCACAGGTAAGTTTGAACAGTCTTTTTCAGGCACGCAGTACCCGGTGGTTGCGGGCACGAAATCCTGCCGACTACGCCAAAAGTTGACGCGCCCCTGGGCCTGTGTCGCGCAGCGTTGCGCACGCGGGAGCTTACCCGGAGCCGGATCTGTTGAGGGTTGTAGTCTCGTGGCGGTGATCCGGTCCGTGCCCAGGGAGTCAGACTAAGTGGCGCTGTATTAGCGGTAGATGTTGGACGACTACGCCACCCGTTGAGTACAGCTAAGGAGCTGCTGCTGCAGGGCAGACCGCTGAGGCCGGTGGTAGGATTGTGCAGTGTGATAGTATAACCCCCAACGGGAGGGGTATGGCCTCAGGGCAGCCGACGTGGATGATGGGGGTAGCAGGAACCACTCGGAGACGGTACGGTGTAGTTCAGGGTCTTTACTGGTGACAAAGATAGACCCTCCCGGAGTACTGGCTAGCGATTGGGGCCTGGTCAGTCCTTGAGCAGATGGGATCTCCCCTGGCCAGGCGGAGTTGTAGGCCTCCCAAACTAACGATACTCTTCTGGCTACCTTGCTAGAGGCGGGTATAAGTAGCCCACGTCCCTGAGTGTACCGTGTGGTGCTCACCCGTATGGCCGGTGACTCGGGGCCTTCTAGTAGCTTCCGCTCCACGACGGCGGTGCTGGTCCCACGCGTGTGACCGTGCCTTCGGGTTTCTGGGCCAGAGGACCTGCAATCCCCTGCCGGTCGGTTTCTGCTGCTGGATAGGAGTTAGTCCCCACAGCCTCGGACTCCGGGTCCGGTGATAACTTCTCAGTCAGGGCGAGCTCTGCAGCTGCCAGCCCCTGACTCCTTGTAGCACTGCTCCCACAGAGCTCCTGATGTTCTTTTCCTATATCTGCTTCTCTGTCTCTACTTCTTCTCTACTCACTAACCCTGCCTCAGCCCCAGGTTTATATAGGGGAAGTTCTTCCCCTCCCAGGACTGGGCAGGAGGTGCGGCATGCATAGGATTCCTGACCAAGAGACCTCCCACCTGCTCTCAGACATAACATTGCTGTTACTGTGGAAACCAGACCCCTGGGGTGCCACAGAAACAGATGGGAGGATATGTAACATGAGCGGAGGAAACGTGTGGTGTGTGCATGTCACCTTCGATCCGCTCATGAGAACAGTGTATTTTCTGGCTAATCACCTGCAATGTTCAGGTCTGGTATAATAGGGCTGAGAGCCCACAAGAAGAGGCTCTCTCTGCTCCTGGGAAAACTGCTGTGAGTAAAGCAATTATTTGGGTTAAGAGCTGTGAACGAGGCCGAGCTCTGGTGAGTCAGGACTTTGTAAAATTGGTTGTAACCAGTAGTACCAAACCTGCCTCGTATGAATTGTGCCTTGGAATACCTGAAGCACATGTCTGGTCCAGGGGACGGTGATCGCTTGAACTTATTCTCTAATCCTGTCACAATATATAAATAGTTACATATATATAGATTTTTATATTTACTTATATAAATAAAATATGCAAGTGTGTATGTGTGTGTATATAATATACATATATATATATATATATATATATATATATATATATATATAGTGCAGACCAAAAGTTTGGACACACCTTCTCATTTAAAGATTTTTAAATCTAGACAACCTCTTGAAGCTCATCAAGAGAATGCCAAGAGTGTGCAAAGCTGTCATCAAAGCAAAAGGTGGCTACTTTGAAGAACCTAGAATATAAGACATATTTTCAGTTGTTTGACACTTTTTTGTTAAGTATATAATTCCACATGTGTTATTTCATAGTTTTGATGCCTTCAGTGTGAATGTACAGTTTTCAAAGTCATGAAAATACAGAAAAATCTTTAAATGAGAAGGTGCGTCCAAACTTTTGGTCTGTACTGTATATATATATATATATATAAGACAGCACTATTTAATCATTACTCACTAGCAGGTGCCAGGCCTCCAAGCAGTCTGTCCAAACTGTTGCATATCAATGGAAAGTATATCAAAAGGCAGCACTCCAAAAATTCGTTAGAAAAAATGGACTTTAATGAGCCCAAGAAGCAACGTTTCGGTTCATAGAACCTTTTTCAAGCAGAGTTCAAATGCATATGGTGCAATATATATAGTTACAAACAGTG
Organism: Phyllobates terribilis; assembly: GCF_046119375.1. Classification (NCBI taxonomy): domain Eukaryota; kingdom Metazoa; phylum Chordata; class Amphibia; order Anura; family Dendrobatidae; genus Phyllobates; species Phyllobates terribilis. The sequence goes on from NW_027364530.1 coordinate 72,985, forward strand.
ATTCCATAATTACAATTAATTTATACAAAACCATGATTTCACAAAGAAAGTGCAAAAGTGCATATCTCAAAATAATATTAAAATTACATACATAGTGATACATTTTAAACAGATACATTATTATCATCAATATCATGATCCATAACTCTCATAAAGTGACAAGTGCTTTGATTGATAATTATTAGTGCCAGGTGTACATTGTAAATAATACATATGAGGGTGCGACTCACCCCGCAGCAATCATGCATAACCACACATCCTACTTCCTCCACGCTGTTCTCGGCGTCTCAGAATCCAATCTGCGCATGTCTCCCATGGGACCCACATTGTTTTGTCACATGACCGGGGCAAACCTAGTCCGCCCATATCGTGACATCACCGGGCAAGCGCTTTACACTTCTAACACTACGGTCGCTATCTTTTTAATTGGCAAACTCCACCAGAAGATTATTTTCAAATATGAACAAAATGTGCACTCAAATAATTAATCCTATCCTCTATTAACTGCAAGAACGCGCCCACTTTTCATTATCAGGGACACCATCCTATTCATAATTTCTCAATTTATTTATATTATAATAACAGTATCCATACGGTAATTCCTATGTCCATAAATGAACGGAGAGATAATATATTAATACATAACCCAAACACCCTTCCATGGAATTCCCTATCCCTAGGTTCATCCATGGAGTGAAATTAAGAGGTCAGAGGAGGAACCTTCCTCAGGTCCCCACCCCTTTCCCAATCTCAGGCGATAATTGGGAATACATTATAGTTCAATTCTCTCCATAAACAGGAATACCATTTCATAATGTAGAAATATATTTTTATAACTTCATTAGGTGGAAACTTGAATATTTTCAACTACTATATATATAAAGAAAACATTTTTTTAAGAAAAAATCCATTCCCAGAGGAAGTCTCCCTTTCTTTATACGCATGTTGCAGCAGGTCGCGTCGACTCCACAAAATATCATAGTGAGAGTGATTGATCTGCAAGAAACCAAAAATATCCATATATAAATATATTAAAATATAAAAATCCAATTATATTTAAAATACCCCAAATTTCATACACTGCTGATGTCTGAACATACTCCTCAGGTGATACCTGCTGTAATAAATTCAGCATTCAGTCCATTTGGCTTCAACGTATTCAAGTTATGGATCCACTCAAGTTCCTTTCTTTTTAATAATCGTATTCTATCTCCACCCCGTCTTTGTAAAGGGACCGCATCTATAATTCTAAATCTTAATTGTATCACAGTATGTCCCGCCTCCACGAAATGCTTTGATACAGGTAAGTCCATCCTCTTTTTTCTAATGGAATGTCTATGATTATTCATGCAAGTTTTAAAATCGCACATAGTTTCTCCTATATACCAAAGTGAGCAGGGGCACTCTAACAGATATATTATATAGTCAGAATCACATGTAAAAAAAATTTTTATGTTGTATACTTTTTGAGTTTTTGGATGAAGAAACCGATCACCTTTTAACATAAACGGGCAGTTGACACATGAAAGACATGGATAACAACCCTTTCTACCTCTACCCTTAATGAATGTCTGAGTCACAGTTTTAGAGGGGCCAATATCTGAATGTACTAGTACATCTTTAATATTTTTATTTCTTCTATAAGAAAAAAGAGGGGGATTTTTAAATTCTGGCACATCCGGGAAACATCTATTTAACATTTTCCAATGACTCCTGTCTATATTTGCCACCTGTTCACTCTCTTCACCATATGTCGATACCATAGGTATTCTATCATCCTTATTATTTTTGGTCATTTTATTCAGAATAATATCCCTATTTAATCCACTGACTTTTTTTTCCTGTTTATTTAACAGTCTCTGAGGGTAACCTCTTGACCTAAGTTTTTTCGTAAGTTTCTGTGCACTCTTATACAGGCCCTCCTCACTACTCTTTATTCTTTTAATTCTTAAATATTGGCTAAAAGGTAATGATTCTATCATGCGTTTTGGGTGGTGACTGTTATACCTCAGGAAATCATTTCGATCCGTCGGTTTAATGAAGAGGGAGGTCAATAATTTTCCATTTTCCTGTGTGATAAAAACATCCAAAAACTGAATAGATTTACATGAACTCACCAATGTAAATTTGACAGTCCTATCGACCTGATTCAAATATCCATAAAAATCCTCCAGTTCCCCTTGTGTACCTGTCCAGAGGAGGAAGACGTCATCTATGTATCGCCACCACGCCATGACATGTCTAAAGTGGTGGGACACATAGACAAAGTTCTCCTCCAATGTAGCCATAACAATATTTGCAGAAGCAGGGGCCATATTGGCCCCCATCGCGGTTCCACATTTCTGGAGGAAATATTCATCACCAAATAGGAAATAATTATGATATAATATGGACTCTAATAATTCAATAATAAATTTCCTATTATTTTCACTAAGATCCGTATAAGACAGTCTCCGTTCAATCGCCTCCACCCCCCTACCATTATCAATGGAGGTGTATAGAGATACCACATCAAATGAGGCCAAAATGACCTCACTTTTTAATTCAACTTCCTGTATTTTTAATAAAAAATCCATGGTATCTCTCACAAAGGATTTAGTATTTTTCGCCAATGGATTTAATATTCTATCAAGATAAATTCCAATTTTACTCGTTAATGAATTTACCCCGGAGACTATGGGTCGTCCCGGGGGATGATTAAGATTTTTATGTATTTTAGGAAGTACATATATCACAGGGGTGGTAGGATTCTCCACATACTGTATAAATAATCATAAAGATCTTTATCAATTATATTATTTTCCAAATCCCCATCCAAAATAACTTTCAAATAATTTAAAAATAGAAATTTTGGATCCTTTTCCAACTTGACATAAACTTCACTGTCACTCAACTGTCTTCTAATTTCTTCAATATACATGACCCTGTCCATGACGACGACAGCCCCACCTTTATCGGCAGGTTTTATAATGATGTCGCTGTCATGGACATGGTCCTGCAAAGCCCGTATCTCCTCTGTACTCAAATTTGGAGATTTCAGTCTTTTATTTGAGTTCCCTCTCAATGCTTTCACATCCCTCTGTACCGCTTCCATAAATGCATTAATTACCAGAGGATTCACAGGTGGCGTAAAGGTACCCCTTTTGGCCACCTGAACCTGTTGTAGACTAAGTTCACTAGTTATACATTTAGGGACAATCACACTACCAGAAAACCAATTTCTCAATTTGACATTTCTAAAAAAATCTCTGGAGATCTAGCTCCAGCTGAAACCAGTCCACATGTTTGCTCATACTAAATGACAAACCCTTATTCAAGACAGTCATCTGTGATATGGTCAAATTTTTTTTAGAGATATTTACCACGAGTTCATTTCTTTTTTCCGTGTCATCACTTGTCTCTGCTGCTGTGGTTTGATTTTGTCCTGTTTTTTTCTGTTGTCTTCGGTGCCGTTTGCCCCCTCTTCTTTTCCGTTGGATCCTCTCTGTTGCTCCTGATCTAGGTCTAAAGGAGAAATTATCACACAATTGTAAATGTCCTTTTATATCATGCTTGTTAGGCCTTTTATCAGTCCTTAAATAACCTCTTTTACTCCATGATGAATTAGATCCACCCTTCTGCCAGTTATAAATGTGACCAGTTTGATAATCCTCCATATCTCGATTCCATTTACGACGTTTTACATCCTCAAATTCCATGCGCAAACCCTGCACCTTAGTCATTATTAAATCCTTGAAGGAATCCCATTCCTCAATTTTGAGCAATGATTTCAATTTTTCCTCAGTATTCACAATGTAAGTTGTCATTTTCAATATTTCCTGTTGTAAAAAGTCAATATTCAACAAAATTATATCCAAGGCATATCTATTGGAGATTTGACAAAAACGGGAGCAAAAAGTCACATTATTTCCAAAAAGATTGGGTCTTATATTTGAACGTAAACCCCGTGGTATTTTCCGAGCTTTATAATACTGTCCCAAAGTAACCAAATGCAGTTGTAGAATAATCATCCTTTTAGAATCACTTTCATATTTACGTTTAAGATCCACTAGGGAAGGTGTACTTAAAAAAGTCCCATCATCCTTCAGCGCACCTAGGATCCGTTCTTCTTCCTCAGCAGTATATGAAAAAACATCAGGCTCTATACCGTCCATTACTTTAGATCAAAAGAATACATTTTTAAAGGAAAAAGAAAAAATTAAGAGAAAATGTGCATGTCTTCCTGGACATATACAGTACAGACCAAAAGTTTGGACACACCTTCTCATTTAAAGATTTTTCTGTATTTTCATGACTTTGAAAATTGTACATTCACACTGAAGGCATCAAAACGATGAATTAACACATGTGGAATTATATACTTAACAAAAAAGTGTGAAACAACTGAAAATATGTCTTATATTCTAGGTTCTTCAAAGTAGCCACCTTTTGCTTTGATGACTGCTTTGCACACTCTTGGCATGTAAGAGGATACTGGCCTTCAGGGCAAAGTGGCAAAGAAAAAGCCATATCTGAGACTGACTAATAAAAGGAAAAGATTAATATGGGCAAAAGAACACAGACATTGGACAGAGGAAGATTGGAAAAAAGTTTTATGGACAGACGCATCAAAGTTTGAGGTGTTTGGATCACACAAAAGAACATTTGTGAGATGCAGAACAACTGAAAAGATTCTGGAAGAGTGCCTGACGCCATCTGTCAAGCCTGGTGGAGGTAATGTGTTTGTCTGGGGCTGCTTTGGTGCTGGTAAAGTGGGAGATTTGTACAAGGTAAATGGGATTTTGAATAAGGAAGGCTATCACTCCATTTTGCAACGCCATGCCATACCCTGTGGACAGCGCTTGATTGGAGCCAATTTCTTCCTATAACAGCACACCTCCAAATTATGCATGACCTATTTAGGGAAGAAGCAGGCAGCTGGTCTTCTATCTGTAATGGAGTGGCCAGCGCAGTCACCAGATCTCAACCCCATTGAGGTGTTGTGGGAGCAGCTTAACCGTATGGTGCGCAAAAAGTGCCCATCAAGCCAATCCAACTTGTGGGAGGGGCTTCAGGAAGCATGGGGGGAAATTTCTCAAGATTACCTCAGCAAATTAACAGCTAGAATGCCAGGTCTGCAATGCTGTAATTGCTGCAAAGGGAGCATTCTTTGACAAAAGCAAAGTTTGAAGGAGAAAATTATTCTTTCAAATAAAAATTATTATTTCTAACCTTGTCAATGTCTGGACAATATTTTCTATTCATTTTGCAACTCATTTGATAAATAAACGTATGAGTTATTATAGAAAACACAAAATTTTGGGGGTGACCCCCAAACTTTTGAACGGTAGTGTAATATATATATATATATGACGCACCCCCTGGGCCTGTGTTGTGCAGGGGAACCCGGAACCGGGCCTGTTGTAGAATGCTGGGGGTTGTAGTCTCCGTGTGGCGGTGACCCGGTCCGTGCCCAGGGTGGTCAAACCAGTGGCAGTCTATTTGCATTGTAATAAGTGTCCGACTACGCCACCCGTGGATTGCGGTCAGTGGGGACCGCCGCTGCGCTGCAGACCGCTGAGACTGATGTTGTTTGCGCAGCCGAGTATGGGATGACTCCCCACGGGAGAAGTATTGCCTCAGGGCAGCTAATGTGGAAGATGATGGGAGTGATGGTCTGAGGGTCCCAGTGCTAATGGTGCAGGAGCGGCAAGGAATCACAGAGACGGGAGGTGCAGTTTAGGGTCTTTACTGATGGTACAAGGCAGACCCTCCCGGGAGTACTGGCTAGTATAAGGGGCCTGGTCAGTCTGCGAGCAAGCAGGAGTTCCCCTGGCCAGGTGGAGTTGTAGGCCTCCCCGTTTATCTGCACTCTTCCTGGCTACCTTGCTGTCAGCGGTTACAAGTAGCCCACGTCCCTGAGTATACCGTGTGGTGCTCACCCGTATGGCTGGTGACTTGGGGCCTTCTGTTAGCCTCCGCTCCTGGATGGCGGCGCTGGTCCCTTCTTTGTGACTGAGCCTCCGGGCTTCTATGGCCAGAGGACCTGGAATCCCCTGCCGGCTGGTTTCTGCTGCTGGGTGTATATCAGTCCCCACAGCCTCGGACTCCTGTGTCCGGTTTTAGTGTCTTCGTCCAGGGCGAGCTCTGCTCAGCTCCAGCCCCTGGACTTCAGCTACTGCTCCTCCAGAGCTCCTGATCTCACTTTCCCTCTCCAGACTCTGACTCTGTCTGCAGCTTCACTCTGACTACTCTAATCCCGCCCCAGACCCAGTTTAAAAGGGCAGATTCCTCCCCTCCCAGGTCTAGGCGGACCGTGTTGCATGTTTAGGGATCCTGACCAGAGAAACCTCCCACTTGCTCTCAGACATAATATCTCTATTACTGTGGCAACCAGACCCCTGGGGTGTCACATTCCCCCCTAGTAAATTTTAGTACTCCGGGACTAAACACATTTTTAAAGAAACATAAATACAAGGTATAACAATAATAAGACAACATATTTACAAGAAGCTTTAGTCTGTAGAGGTCACGGCGTTTCCGTGACCGGGTGTCCATATCACCCAAGGTGAAATTTATGAAACAAAGGGGCTGTCCATTTCACCCAACAAGGCGAAGTCTTGGCACAGAATAGGGGACCTGTCCAAAGCAAACCCCTTGCGTTGTCCTTGGGCGTGGCTGCAAGGGTATACTAACTACTTTGGGCCGCAAGGAGGCCACGCCAGACAGGTTTTCTCTTCTGCGACCGTTTTCGCAAGAGGCACCAACGTGCAACTATCTACAAAACTGTTCCGGTTATCCAGTGTCCATAACCTGTTAGTCCAAATAAATCTGCAGGGTAACTGAGAAACATAATTAGTAACAGGCAACAAACATAAACCATAAACATTTTTCAATAAACAGTCAACTTTACAGTGCATTGGTTTAGATTCTCCAGCGAGCGGGCATCTGACCTCTAGTGACTCTAGTGGACCTACGGAGCTCACTAACTGGTTCTGCACTACAGGGTGTAGGAGGTGTTATGGGCAAGCTGGGCAGCTTTCTGCGCACTCTTTGGCTCACTAGGGACACAGCAGGCTCACTACTGGCAGAGGGTTGATCCTCCTGTACTGCTGGTGTGGACTCTTCTGCCCCTTGGGCCGGCTGCTCTTCCAGCTCCACCGGTTCCTCTGTAGGCACTTGCGGGGCTGGCTGGAGAAAGGTGAGGACGGGTACTACGACAGCGCCGTTTACTTGTGTCCAAGACCGGGGGAAGTCTCCGAGTACTGTACTGATCATTTCTTCCCTTTCCTCTGCGGGTTGAGGGTTTTCTTGATCTTCTTCAGGGCTTTGCAGCTGCTCGGGACACTTCTTCAGGTGGTCTCTGGAGACAATGGCTGTGGTTTCTCCTCCATCCTTACTGATTACGCAGATTTTTGGGTTCTCATGGCTTGATGGCAGTACGGTGTACGGGTCCTTCTCCCACTGGTCGTCCAACTTGTGGAGCCGCCTCTTCCTCTTCAAGACCTGCTCTCCAGGTACCAGGGGAACAGCGGGAGCATACTGGTTATAAGCCTTCTCTTGCCTTTCTCTAGCTTGAGACAGACTTCGCTCGACGCTCTCCTGTACTTTCCGATACTGCTGCTGCCGTTCTGTATCCCAGTCTGCCTCTGGCGAGGTGTCCTCAGGCGTCAGGACTCCCATATCCAGGTCGATAGGCAGCTTACCAGGTCTTGCTCTCATTAAGTAAGCCGGGGTACAGTTGGTGGAACCTACAGGGATGTGGTTATACAGGTCCACCAGATCGGGCAGTTTCTCAGGCCACAGACTGCGTTCTTCCAGGGGCAATGTTTTTAGCAGATCTATCACCACCTGGTTCATCTTCTCGCAGAGTCCATTGGTTTGAGGGTGATAGGGCGTTGTTCTTATCTTCTTGCAGCCATACAGGTTGCAGAACTCCTGGAAGACCTCCGCTTCGAAGGCTGGTCCTTGGTCTGTCAACACTTGGTCCGGGTACCCGTGTGGACGGCAGAAGTGCTGCTGGAAGGCTCTAGCTGCTGTTTGAGCCGTTAAGTCCTTGACCGGGACTACCATCAGGAACCGGGAGTAATGATCTACGATTGTGAGGGCGTAGACATACCCAGATCTGCTTGGAGCCAGTTTCACATGGTCCAGGGCTACCAGTTCCAGTGGCTGTCTGGTGATGATGGGCTGCAAGGGAGTCTTCTGGCTAGCACGGTCCTTTCTTCTCAGGTGGCACGGGCCACAGTCTCTGCACCACCTCTCGATGGCTCCTCTCATGCCTACCCAGTCGAACCGTTCACGCAACAAGAACTCCAGCTTCTTCCATCCGAAATGCCCTGCTCCGTTGTGGTATGCCTCCAGAACCATAGCCGCGTCTCGTCTTGGGACCACTACCTGCCAGGTCAACTCATGCGTTCGAGAGTTAACCATTCTCCGGCACAGCTTCTCCCTGTAGAGGAACAGCTTACTTTTCTCCTTCCACAGTTGCTTGGTCTCCTCCGGAGCATCTGGGTCAAGACGGGCATCGGCCTGGGTCAGCATTTCCTTCACCAAATGGACTGCGGGATCACTGTCTTGCGTCTCCGCCCAGTTGTAGTGGGGCAAGGGATTGAACGTCACGGAGCGCCTGTCCTTCACACGGTGGGAATACAGGGAGCTCAACTTCTTCCAGATCTTCTGGATCTTCCCCTACGTCCGGTAAGTTCGGCATTCTAGACAGGGCATCCGCGTTGGCATTTGATCGTCCTGCCCGGTATTTGATGGTGAATTCAAAGTTGGACAGGCGGGCCATCCATCTCTGTTCCAGGGCACCGAGCCTTGCAGTGTCCAGGTGTGTCAACGGGTTGTTATCCGTGTACACGGTGAATTTGGAGGAGGCAAGGTAATGCTTGAAGCGTTCGGTCACTGCCCACACTACTGCCAGGAACTCCAGCTTGAATGAGCTATAATTCTCAGGGTTCCGCTCCGTGGGCCGTAGCTTTCGGCTGGCATAAGCGATTACCCGTTCTTTCCCTTGCTGGATCTGGGACAGTACGGCTCCTAGCCCGATGTTGCTTGCGTCCGTGTGGAGGATAAAGGGCTGGCTGTAGTCTGGATATGCCAGGATTTCATCCCCCGTGAGGGCCATCTTCAGCTGGCAAAAGGACTCCTCTTCCAGCTTTTCCCACCTGAAGGGCGGCTTCTGGTTTTTGGCTTTCCGAGATTGACCTATCAGGAGGTCCTGCATAGGGGCTGCCATTTTGGTGAAACCGGGAATGAATCTTCGGTAGTAGCCTACCAACCCGAGGAACTGCCGCACTTCCTTTATGCTGGAGGGTCTTGGCCAGTCCTTAATTACGGTGATCTTATCAGGGTCGGGAGCCACTCCGTCAGCACTCACCACGTGCCCCAGGTACTGCACCTTTGGTTTCAGGAGGTGACACTTGGAGAGTTTCACCTTTAGGCCGTAGTTTGCCAGAGCTTCAAACACTTCTGCCAGGTGTTTCAGGTGGTCCTCGTAGGTCTTGGAATAGACGATGACATCGTCCAGGTATAACAGGACCGTCTCGAAGTTCCGGTGTCCTAGACAGCATTCCATCAACCGTTGGAAGGTTCCTGGTGCGTTGCAGAGCCCGAACGGCATACAGTTAAATTCACTGAGACCCATCGGGGTGGTGAATGCGGTCTTCTCCCGGTCCGCCTCTGCTACAGGAACCTGCCAGTACCCGCTAGTGAGATCCAAAGTAGAGAAGAAGTTAGCAGATTTTAATGCAGCTAAGGACTCTTCTATCCTTGGTAACGGGTACGCATCTTTGTGTGTGATACGGTTGACCTTCCTGTAGTCTACACACATTCTCAAGGTGTTGTCTTTCTTTTTCACTAAGACTAGTGGAGCTGCCCAGGGGCTACAGCTGTCCCTGATTACCCCAGCCTCCTTCATGTCTCTAAGCATCCCCTTGGCGTGTTGGTAGTGTGCCGGGGGTACGGGTCGGTATCTCTCCTTTATGGGAGGATGGTCTCCCGTGGGGATGTGGTGTTCTACCCCCTTTACTCGCCCGAAGTCTAGCGGGTGTTTACTAAACACTCTCTCGTACTCTCGAACCACCCGATAGACTCCCTGTTTCTGGTGTGAGGGAGTGGAGTCAGTACCCAAATGCAGTTGCTGACACCAGTCCACCATTGGTTTCTTAGAGCCGTTACCTTCCTCTGGTTGAGATGGAGGCAAGGGTTCCACGGCCTGTACAGAATTCTGGTTTATGGTGAACAATTTGGCTAGCGTGGCATACCGGGGCAGGTGTACTTCTCTCTCCCCGATATTTATGATGCGAACGGGCACCCTCCCATGGCGTACATCGACCACCCCCCGTGCTGTCAAAATGGTGGGCCTACTGTCTGAGTAGACGGGTTCTACCATTGCTTGGTAGTCTCTACCTCTTAGACCAATAGCTGCCCGGCACCAAATCATCATCTCACTTTTTGGGGGCATGGCAATAGGGAACGGGTCACACATTCTCACGCTACCTATCTCACCACCAGATAGTTCCACCTGTTGCCGCTTCATCAGTGCCCGGATCTCTTTTTGGAGCACACGCTGCTGGCCGGAACTGGCGTTCTTGGCAACCTGCTGTAAAATGAGAATCACCTCTGCAAGACAATTTTCAATCACATTAGTTCCCAAGGTTATTCTAGGGTGACTCTCATGACGGTCTATGTCCACTATAATCAGTCCTTGTGCCGCCAGTTCGACTTTACCGATCTTAATGGTCACCTCTTTGAATCCCACCTGCGGCACGGGCTGACCATTGCTGGCGATGATACTCAGGTCGTCATCTGGGTAGCGGGTTATGTCCGAGTCATTCCAGTACTGTTTAAAGAGCACGTACGGGATGGTGGTCACCTGTGACCCAGTGTCTAGTAGGGCACTCATAGGAATGCCATCCAGTACAACAGGCAAGATTGGACGTCCCCCTACGTATTTATCACGCCAGTTTGATGGGCCTGATGGTCTTATGGTCTTATGCCTGGGGGTTGGCCCTCTACCCCAGGTTGTGCCCGTTTAAATGACAGTACCTTGCCACATGTCCGGGTTGATTGCAGCGGCGGCAGATGGGTCGTCCTTCCTCGTTGTATCTGTCGCTGGGTCTTCCTCTGGCCGGTGGGGTCCTCCTCAGTCGGCGCCACGTTACGTCCTCCGGTCCGGATGCCAGCTGGATCTTTCCTGGAGAAGAGACCTGTAAAGACTGCACAGTTCTGGTTAGCGCGGCAACGCTTTTAGTCAGCTCTTGGACCTGATGGTGCAGGTCAGTAGCCGGGTCACTGTTTAAAGCCTGCGCATCAGCTCCCACAGGCCCTGCAGACAAGGGCGCCGTCTCCTGGTGGTAAGTGATAGCAGGGCGCCTGTGGGTCACAGCGCCACCTGGTGCCGGTTCTCGGAGCACCCGGATGGCTCTGTCCTTGAACTGTGCAAAGTCCAGGTCAGGGTTCTGTAAGGCCATTGCCCGCAACTGGGTTCGGTGGGCATTGCACAGTAGACCCTCAATAAATTGTTCAGTCAACAGCTTATCTTCATTTCCCACGCTGTCAGGGTCTGCCTGCTTAATGGCTCTCAGGGCCTCTTGTAGGTTTAGAGCATAGTCTCTTATACTCTCATGTGCCCGTTGCTTGCACCCATAAAATCTTAGTTTTATTTCGGCTGAGGTGCGGGTGTCAAATGTGTCTTTCAGCCGGGCTAGTATTTCTCTGACAGTCCTCTTCCTCCCAGGTGGCCAGGACTTTACCTCCCTTTGGGCTGCCCCGATTAATTGGGCCACCATGATGCTCACTTTTTGCTCTTCTGTGAGGGGGTACACCTGGAAGAGGCTATCCAGTCTTTCTCTAAAGTCATTTAGAGTATGTGACTCCCCTGAGTACTGGGGTAGCCAGGTTGCCCCCGGGATATAGGGCATGGTGAATGGCATGACTGCTGCAGCGGTTGCGCTGGCGGTGGCTGTGGCAGTGGAGCTCCCCTCGGTGTCCGGCATCCTCCTCCCCCCTAGTGGACCGTGGCCTACCTTGCAATGCTCTTCTTCCGTAGGCCGCGGCTCCGCAGTCGATCGTCGGGGTTGAGGACCTGGCGTCGCGCTCCGATGACGTCAGCGTCGCTCTTCCTCCCTTCCAGGACCTTGCGCAGCGTCAGAGCGTGGGGCGGAGCTTCGGATCTCGCGCGCTTTCGGCGTCCACGCCCCTCTTCTTCCCGTGCGGCGTCCCGAAGATGGCGTCCGAAGGCGGGAAGCAGCTGCGGATGGCGGGAAGAAGGCAGAAGACGGCGGGAAACAGTCCAAGATGGCGTCCGATGGCGGGAATCGGCTCCGGATGGCGGGAAACGACTCCGGACGGCGGGAAACTTCACCACAGGTAAGTATAAAAGTCTCTTTTTCAGGCACGCAGTACCCGGTGGTTGCGGGCACGAAATCCTGCCGACTACGCCAAAGTTGACGCACCCCCTGGGCCTGTGTTGTGCAGGGGAACCCGGAACCGGGCCTGTTGTAGAATGCTGGGGGTTGTAGTCTCCGTGTGGCGGTGACCCGGTCCGTGCCCAGGGTGGTCAAACCAGTGGCAGTCTTTTTGTATTGTAATAAGTGTCCGACTACGCCACCCGTGGATTGCGGTCAGTGGGGACCGCCGCTGCGCTGCAGACCGCTGAGGCTGATGTTGTTTGCGCAGCCGAGTATGGGATGACTCCCCACGGGAGAAGTATTGCCTCAGGGCAGCTAATGTGGAAGATGATGGGAGTGATGGTCTGAGGGTCCCAGTGCTAATGGTGCAGGAGCGGCAAGGAATCACAGAGACGGGAGGTGCAGTTTGGGGCCTTCTGTTAGCCTCCGCTCCTGGATTGCGGCGCTGGTCCCTTCTTTGTGACTGAGCCTCCGGGCTTCTATGGCCAGAGGACCTGGAATCCCCTGCCGGCTGGTTTCTGCTGCTGGGTGTATATCAGTCCCCACAGCCTCGGACTCCTGTGTCCGGTTTTAGTGTCTTCGTCCAGGGCGAGCTCTGCTCAGCTCCAGCCCCTGGACTTCAGCTACTGCTCCTCCAGAGCTCCTGATCTCACTTTCCCTCTCCAGACTCTGACTCTGTCTGCAGCTTCACTCTGACTACTCTAATCCCGCCCCAGACCCAGTTTAAAAGGGCAGATTCCTCCCCTCCCAGGTCTGGGCGGACCGTGTTGCATGTTTAGGGATCCTGACCAGAGAAACCTCCCACTTGCTCTCAGACATAATATCTCTATTACTGTGGCAACCAGACCCCTGGGGTGTCACATATATATATATATATATATATATATATATACACATGTATGTATATGTGTGTGTATATATATTGTAAGGCAGCACTACTTATTATCCTGGGGGATACTCGCTTTGCTGCGTCAATCACTGCACACCAGCAACTACTTTGCCGTGTTTCACAATCCACAGTTTATTACACTTCATAAACCGTATTTCACATACATAATGTCCACGAGCCCAAGTGGCACACCGGCCCACTTGGCTCTAATTACAGCCTTCCGCAAGGTAATAAAACAATGTCCATGAAAATGTCCATAACATAAAGAGTATTACCTTTATCGGCTTTCAGCTGCTTTTAGTCCATTTCACCACTGTGACTCTAAGGCTTGACCACACGTGGTCTCCAGACCTCCACCCGTCCAAGACCACTGGCATCTCTCACACACAGATCCAGGCTCTGTCCTCCAGGACGCTTGTGTGGCACTCCGAGGCTTACTGGCATCCCACACACACACACAGGGATCCAGGCTTCACCTCCACCGGAGTCCACCAGGCCTCACCAGGCCTCACACGAGCGGTGCTTGTGTGGCACTCCGAGGCTTACTGGCATCCCCCACACTCTCACAGGGATCCAGGCTTCACCTCCACCGGAGTCCACCAGGCCTCACCAGACTTCCCACGAGCGGTGTTCCCCACACACAGGGAACAGCCTCGTGCCGCTCACACGGTGCCCACACAGGAGCTCCCAACACCCAGGAAGTCCTACACACCGGAACACACCTGTCACAAATCACACAGGGTTTATATATACTGCAGCACACACACAGATAGGACCTTAACTGATGTCAGAGTCATGTGTCCACACCCTCTGTGTGCATAAGGACCTGTGTGATGTCACAGTCATGTGACCAGTCCGTTAAAGAGGAAGGTACATGGTCATTCAAAAACACACCAAACCATTAAAGGGATGTCTGCTACATCACTATATATATATGTATGTGTGTGTATATATATGTGTATGTATGTATATGTATGTGTGTATATATATGTGTGTGTGTATATATATATATATGTATGTATGTGTGTATGTGTATATATATATATATATATATATATATATATATACATATGTGTGTGTGTGTGTGTTTGTACATACATACATACGTGGTCAAAATTGTTGGTACTCCTCGTTTAATGAAAGGAAAAACCCACAATGGTCACAGAAATAATTTGAATCTGACAAAAGTAATAATAAATTAAAAATCTATGAAAATGAACAAATGGAAGTCAGACATTGCTTTTCAACCCTGCTTCCACAGAAGTTTTTAAAAAATGTAACTCATGATATAGGCCTGGACAAAAATGATGGTACCCCTGAAAATAATGTGACAACAGATACATGTTAAATCAAGTTGTGTCCACTAATTAGCATCACAAGTGTCTACAATCTTGTAATCAGTCAGTGGGCCTGTATATAGGGCTACAGATACTCACTGTGCTGTTTGGTGACATGGTGTGTACCACACTCAACATGGACCAGAGGAAGCAAAGGAAAGAGTTGTGTCAGGAGATTAGAAAGAAAATTATAGACAAGCAAGTTAAGGGTAAAGGTTATAAGACCATCTCCAAGTAGCTTGATGTTCCTGTGACTACAGTTGCACATATTATTTAGAAATTTAAGAACCATGGGACTGTAGCCAACCTCCCTGGACGTGGCAGCAGGAGGAAAATTGATGACAAATCAAAGAGACGGATAATTCGAATGGTAACAAAAGAGCCCAGGATAACTTCTAAAGAGATTAAAGGTGAGCTTCATGCTCAAGGAACATCAGTGTCAGATCGCACCATCCGTTGTTGTTTGATCCAAAGTGGACTTCATGGGAGACGACCAAGGAGAACACCATTGTTGAAAAAAATTTCATAAAAAGCCAAACTGGAATTTGCCAAACTACATGTTGACAAGCCACAAAGCTTCTGGGAGAATGTCCTATGGACAGATGAGACAAACATTGAAGTTTTTGGCAAGGCACATCAGCACTATGTTCACAGACGGAAAAGTGAAGCATATCAAGAAAAGAACACTGTCCCTACTGTGAAACATGGAGGAGCTCTGTTATGTTCTCGGGCTGCTTTGCTGCATCTGGCACAGGGTGTCTTGAATCTGTGCAGGGTAAAATGTAATCTCAAGACTATCAAGGGATTCTAGAGAGAAATGTGCTACCCATTGTCAGAAAGCTTGGTCTCAGTCATGGGTCTTGCAACAGGATAATGACCCAAAACACACAGCTTATAACACCCAAGAACGGCTAAGAGGAAAACTTTCAACTATTCTGAAGTGGCCTTCTATGAGCCCTGACCTAAATCCTATTGAGCATCTTTGGAAAGAGCTGAAACCTGCCATCAGGAAAAGGCAACCTTCAAACACGATACAACATAAATAAAACTGTTACACTCGTGCCTGGACTGACTGGTGTGAGCGTGATTAGTGATCCCACTGTACCATGAACCGAGGAGTGCCTGGAGGGGCATAACTAAGTATCTACCCGATCCGACCAAGGTCGCACGGAGGCTAACGACTCCGTGAACCAAGGAGGAACCGAGCAGAGGGACCAGGTGCTACTCCAGGTTAGACCCCGGTCACAGCTGTTGACCCACACCGGGGAATGCAGGAACGGGCAGGTTAGGCTGGCACACAGACAGTTGGGTATTGGCAGGCACGGCTGGAGTGCAGACAAGAGGATACTGGCAAGCACGGCTGGTATGCAGACAGGAGGGCACTGGCAAGGCACGGCTGGTATGCAGACAGGGGGGTACTGGCAAACACGGCTGGAGTGCAGACAAGAGGATACTGGCAAGCACGGCTGGTATGCAGACAGGAGGGCACTGGCAAGGCACGGCTGGTATGCAGACAGGGGGGTACTGGCAAACACGGCTGGAGTGCAGACAGGGAGGCACTAGCAGGTTGGAACGCAGGCTGGATAGGGTCCAGTACAAACTGGGATTCAGGAACAGAACCGCAGATGCGGTAGACAAGCAGAGCAGAGAGGAACCGCTGGAACGGTAGGCAAGGCAGAGTAGAGAGATACCGCCAGAGCGGTGAGCAAGGCAGAGCAGGGCGAAACCGCCGGAGCGGTGGGCAAGGCAGAGCAGGAGGAACCGCCAGAGCGGTGAGCAAGGCAGAGCAGGGCGAAACCGCCGGAGCGGTGGACAAGGCAGAGCAGAGAGGAACCGCCGGAGCGGTGAGCAAGGCAGAGCAGAGAGGAATAATGAATGCACTTGGGCACACAAATCATCAAGATCTGCTGACGGCAACTCCTTTTGCAATGCTCGACCAATGAAGTGCTTGATGGGAGTCAAATCCGGAGATGCTTCTGGCCATGGTATCATGTTTAAGTCAAGCATGCTGCTCACAGTAGCACCTGCAACATGTAGCTTAACATTTCCATGTTGAAAAATAGTTACTGAGGCACGTTTAAGAAATGTCCATATCACTGGTTCCACGACCAAATCAATGTAACACTGAGCAGTTAGTATACCTGGAATGAAGACTAGAGGGGTCCTGCTACCATATATTATTACACAGCACACCATAATCCCGGGAGTACAATCGGTGTGACATTCTTTCTCGAATGCCAGTATTCTAATCTAGTCCAATTCCTCATATATGCCTACACACAGTATGATACCACTTTCATGGCCCCACAGTGGCTATCACACTCAATATGATGCCCCCACGGTCCTATTACACACAGCATGATGTACAGTATGATTCCCCCTGACAATACATTTCCCCACACAGTACATTGAAAGAAGACATCCATTGTGTTCTACCTATAACCTAACATGTTGATACAAAGGAAGGCAAAAGACCCATGAGGCAGATGCTAATTGCCCCCTATTAACGAAAAAATCCTTCCCAACTCCACTAATGGCAATTAGAATCTAGTTCCCATAACCTGTAATATATTTTTCAACAAAAGCATCCGGGCCATACTTGAACTTGTTTAGTAAATCAACAATTACAATATGATGTTCCCGAAAGTCTGAATATTAAAAATGGTGAACATTGGACATAATTTCAAAAAACATCACAGTAAAAGATAATGCCTTACCAACACCAGGTCAGATTACCAATGCACTGCAGGATGCAGCAAGCCTCCATGATAAAGGCGGGGGCAGCACATGTGCAAAATACTGATGCAGACAGCCACTCACTAACCTACCAATTCATGGAGGGGGTGGCTGTGTAGTATTATACATGCACACCGATGGAGTCTGCATAGGGCGCCAGTCACACAGATATGTGTGATACACAGTGTCTGGCTTGCAGCCTATTGATGTCTTGCTTGCAGCGTATTGATGACGCCCATAGTATTAGATCAGGCGGGTTGCCCAGAACTATATACATGCACCCCCACAGGACAGACGCCCCAATTCACCCAGCCAACACTAAAGAGGCCTGGCTGCATCCTGCAAAAAGATGTGCAAAAAAGATGAAAAATAGTATATAAGATAAGTACACCACATGAGGTATTGGACGATATTTTGGCCAAAATACGCAAGCTCACAACTCCATCGGTGTGCATGCATAATACTACACAGCCACCCCCTCCAAGAATTGGTAGGTTAGTGAGTGGCTGTCGGCATTAGTATTTTGCACATGTGCTGCCCCCGCCTTTATCATGGAGGCTTGCTGCATCCTGCGGTGCACTGGTAATCTGACCTGGTGTTGGTAAGGCATTATCTTTTACTGTGATGTTTATGTTCCCGAAAGTCCCGTAATTTCACTATTCTTAGAGTAAAGAATCGCCATCTATGATGACTGAGAAACCATCTTTCTTCTAGTAGGAGAGGGTGCCTCCTTGTCATCGTTGAAGGTCTATATGTAAAAAGTTCCTTAATAAGATCTCTATACTGTTTCTTCTTATATTTGTACATTGTAATAAGATCGCCCTTAAACCTTCATTATTCCAAACTGAATAACCCTAACTTTGATAACCTGTCTTGGAATTGCAGTGCACCAATTCTCTTAATAACCTTGGTTGCATTTGTCTGCATACGTCCTAGTTCAACTATGTCCGTCTTATACACCAAAGACCAAAATTATACACAGTATTCTAAATGTGGCTGAATTAGTGACTTGTATACAGACAAAACTATGTTCTTATCATAAGCATCTATGCCTCTTTTAATGCTTCCATGGTTCTATTTGCCTTGGCAGCAGCGGCCTAGCACTGGTTATTAAAGTTGAGTTTGCTGTCCACCCATACACCCAAGTCTTTTCCAGTGATGGTTTTCCCAGTGTTTAGTACATAATTGTACATTGTAATTTGTCCCAAGCAAGAACATTTATCTACATTAAACTTCAATTGCCATTTTTCAGCCCAAACCTCAAGCTTACATAAATCCCTCTGTAATATTACATTATCCTCCTATGTACTGATAACCTTGCAGAGTTTACGATCATCTGAAAATATTGAAATTTTACTCTGTATACCCCCCAAAAGGTCATTAATAATTGTATTAAATAGAAGTCCCAATACTGACTCCTGGGGTACACCACTTTTAAATGTGACCCAGTTAGTGTGTTCCATTAATAACCATCATCTGTTTCTTATCACTGAGCTTTTTTTTGTTTCTTTCGAAATCATCTATACGGTTCCAGACATATGGACCTTTTTAAGTGCTTAAATGACACTCTTCCTTCAGAGAATCTTCTGGGCCATGGAAACTGGCATGACTTTGGGGTTACTTGTAGTTTTGAATGATTCATTTTACTATTCAATGTACTAAAAATGGGGAAAAAAATCCATTTGTGGTGAAATTGGACCAAATACTGATAGTGGGACGGTAGCCTAAATCTCGGTCTCCTTTGAAGCTCAGCATATAGATGAGCTCCAGAGGAGCACCAAGACAGCGGGCACAGGGCCCTCACTGTCCTAGTGACCCATCAGCCCCCGAGATCATGTCACAGGGCACAGATGGGAGCTGGTAAATGGAAGCAGTGGCACTGGTTACATTTACGTGCTGCTGTCAGAGATTGACAGCAGCATTTAAATGATTAACTTGTCGTAATTAATTGCTGTACTTTTATGTTAGAGGAGCAGGAAAGAAGGAAAAGCCGAGCTGTGGAGTTAGTATCAGAAGAACGTACCAACTCCAACTGCAGGTAGAAAAAAATGTAAATACTTATATAGTGTTAATATTGTATATTATAAATTATTTTCATGCATAAATTGCTGAATATTTACTATTATTTGTTGCAGTATATTTGGTATTAGTAATTATTATAGTTGGAAATTTGACTTACTGACACCACAGCCCTAGTTAAAAGGGTTTTCCACAAGTGAATATATTTATATATATACTAGATGGTGTCCCAATTCTAACGCATCGGGTATTCTAGAATATGTATGCGGCCGACTGGGCGCAATCAGCAGAGTGGTGTTTAAATTTGGCGCCAATCTCGCTGATTGGTCGCGGTCGGCTGGCGGCCGCGACCAATCAGCAGAGCGTTGTTTAAATTTGGCGCCAGAGCATTGTTTAAATTTGGCGCCAATCTCGCTGATTGGTCGTGGCTGGTGTCCGCGACCAATTAGCAGAGCGTTGTATAAATTTGGCGCCAATCTCGCTGATTGGTCGTGGCTGGCATCCGCGACCAGTCAGCAGAGCATTGTTTAAATTTGGCGCCAAAATCGCTGATTGGTCGCGGGCAGCGTCCGCGACCAATCAGCACAGCAGTGTTTAAATTTGGCGCCAAAATCGCTGATTGGTCGCGGGCAGCGTCTGTGACCAATCAGCACAGCAGTGTTTAAATGTTGCGCCAAGATCGGTGATTGGTCGTGGCCGCTATTTAAATGTGGCGTCCAAATCGGTGATTGGTCGCGGGCAGCGGCCGCGACCAATCAGCACAGCGGTGTTTAACTTTTGCGCCAAGATCACTGATTGGTCGCGGCCAGAGACCGCGACCAATCAGCGAATCGTATAGGTGAGGACCGGGGAGCAGAATCGTATTGGTGAGGACCGGGGAGCGCCGCTGCCTGTGTGGCTACTTCCGCTGCGAGAAGCCGGGAGATGAGCGGCTTCTCGCAGCAGAAGTATCCCGACCCGCAGCGCCGCTCCCCGGTCCTCCCTTGACACCCTAGCCGCATGGAGGTCAACGCCACTGCCTGTGCGGCTACTTCCGCTGCGAGAAGCCGGGAGATGAGCGGCTGCTCGCCGGTCGGGGTTCTTCTGCTGCTAGCGGCCGGGAGATGAGAGCCTCGCGCCAGTCATCTCCCGGCTGCATCGCCGCTGAGCTCCGTCCCGCAGATGAGCCTCTAACGGCCGCCATCTTTTTTCTGAAATCCCGCGTCGCTGATTGGCCGCTGCTGGACCAATCAGTGACGCGGGATTTCCCTGACAGACAGACAGACAGACAGACGGGATAAGACGATTATATATATAGATATACGCGGTGTGCAGAATTATTAGGCAAATTGTATTTTAGAGGATTATTTTTATTGTTGATCAACAACTATGTTCTCAATCAACCCACAAGACTCATAAATATCCAAGCTTAATATTTTTGGAAGTTGGAGTGGTTTTTTTAAAATTTGGCTATCTTAGGAGGATATTTGTTTGTGCAGGTAACTATTACTGTGCAGAATTATTAGACAATTTAATAAAAACCAAATATAATCCCATCTCACTTGTTTATTTTCACCAGGTAAACCAATATCAGTGCACAAAATATAGAAATAAACATTTCTGACATGCAAAGACAAAAACCCAAAAAATTAGTGATCAGTATAGCCACCTTTCTTTATGATGACACTCAACAGCCTTCCATCCATAGATTCTGTCAGTTGCTTGATCTGTTTTCGATCAACATTGCGTGCAGCAGCCACCACAGCCTCCCAGACCCTGTTCCGAGAGGTGTACTGTTTTCCCTCCCTGTAGATCTCACATTTTATGATGGACCACAGGTTCTCTATGGGGTTCAGATCAGGTGATCAAGGGGCCCATGTCATTATTTTTTCTTCTTTTAGACCTTTACTGGCCAGCCACGCTGTGGAGTAGTTGGATGCATGTGATGGAGAGTTGTCCTGCATGAAAATCATGTTTTTCTTGAACGATACCAACTTCTTCCTGTACCACTTCTTGAAGAAGTTGTCTTCCAGAAACTGGCAGTAGGTCTGGGAGTTGAGCTTCACTTCATCCTCAACCCGAAAAGGTCCCACAAGTTCATCTTTGATGATACCAGCCCATACCAGTACCCCACTTCCACCTTGCTGGCATCTGAGTCGGAGTGGAGCTCTCTGCCGTTTACTGATCCAGCCTCTGGCCCATCCATCTGGCCCATCAAGAGTCACTCTCATTTCATCAGTCCATAAAACCTTTGAAAAATCAGTCTTAAGATATTTCTTGGCCCATTCTTGACGTTTTATCTTATGCTTCTTGTTCAAAGGTGGTCGTTTTTCAGCCTTCCTTACCTTGGCCATGTCCCTGAGTATCGCACACCTTGTGCTTTTTGATACTCCAGTAGCATTGCAGCTCTGAAATATGGCAAAACTGGTGGTGAATGGCATCTTGGCAGCTTCACGCTTGATTTTCCTCAATTCATGGGCAGTTATTTTGCGCCTTTTTTGGCCAACACGCTTCTTGCGACCCTGTTGACTATTTGCCATGAAACGCTTGATTGTTCGGTGATCACGCTTCAAAAGTTTGGAAATTTCAAGACTGCTGCATCCCTCTGCAAGACATCTCACAATTTTGGACTTTTCAGAGCCCGTCAAATCTCTCTTCTGACCCATTTTGCCAAAGGAAAGGAAGTTGCCTAATAATTAAGCACACCTTATATAGGGTGTTGATGTCATTAGCCAACACCCCTCCTCATTACAGAGATGCACATCACCAGATTTACTTAATTGGTAGTTGGCTCTCAAGCCTATGCAGCTTGGAGTAGGACAACATGTATAAAAAGTATCATGTGATCAAAATACTAATTTGCCTAATAATTCTGCACACAGTGTGTATATATATATATATATATATATATATATATATATATATATATATATATATCACACTATAATACAGTATGTCTTTTTTAGTTGAACAATTGGGATGTGGCTGCTGGGACCCCCAGGATGCCCAGTACTGAATCCAACTGGTTCTTATACATAAACCTTAAGTAGAGCCACATGAAGGTAAAAGGATCAGAGTGCCTGAAAAATGTATGGATCAGAAGGTGTTTTTCCCTGGATTGACTGTCATTCGTAGATGTAACAGAATCACTGGTCTTCTCTTCCACTTTTGGCTGAGGATTAGAGGATTAACATGAAACATGGAAACGATATTCTCTCATCAGACATATATGATGTTTAGTACTGATATGCCATAAATGTCAGTAGTATTACATTAAATGCAAAGGGACATTAATCAATTTGAAATGATTCTTTTTAGTTTTTTTTTTATTAAGAATTACATGGAAGAATGAAGAGATGTTCTTGGAGGGCCTTCTTCTGCAGATGTTACTTGCTGGTCAGAAGGCCACAGGTAGATGGTACAAGTCCTTCCACACAGGTGCATCTTTAATGGTGGACATGCTGTACTAGGCACTAGACATGAAGGGTTTTTCACATTGAGATGTTTGTGTTGCTCCGATGACAGGGAGCAAATATGCAGCTTTGTCTGATGGAGCGAGCAACCCTGGATAATCCACGCCGGCAAGATGATATCAGCCGGCGGAAGGTGGAACCTGTGAGAGGAGACAAAGAGACATAACTAATGTAAGTAATGGGACTACATATTAGAGCAGGGATGTCACACTCAAACACACAGAGGGCCAAAATGAAAAACTTGGACCCCACATAATCCTACATACAGAATAATGGCCCCACATAGTCCTCCGTACAGTATAATGGGCCCCACATTGTCCTCCATACAGAATAATGGCCCCAAATAGTGGTGGTGGTTCTGTTGTCGTGGGTCAAATATAACCACCCTGCGGGCCAGGTTTGGTCCACGGGCCAGAGTTTGACATGTATGTATTAGAGGATACTACTGTAGTGTCACTGTGACAGGATGATAGAGGAGTCGTATCCATACAGATGTACGGGGTCATTGTCAGTAATCCTACAGATAATATCTGCTCCACATGACTCCTTCTCACTGACTGACATCATGCAACATGGAGCTTATTGTTACACTTACCTCTTCTACTTCTTCTCTCTTCTACCTTCTCTGTTTTTTGTCGATCTTTCGATGCAGATTTTCTTTTCCCCTGAACTGGTGATTCTGATAAAAAAAACAAGAAAAAGATGTATATTATAAACTCCTAAAAGATTAGCTTTGTATCTTTATATAGAATTCTGTTATTCTTGTACCCTGTAGTCCCGGTAATTGATTATTGCACCATAATAGAGAGAATATGTCATATATACATAAAACCACCTGAGGGTCTGAGAATTAGATTGCCTTGTGAACTGATTAATATGAAACCTGTAGGTTTTCCAATATGTGGTGTCTAGCCAGGGAACTATGTCCCCTTATTAACATGATAACACTGCGGCATCCTGCAAGTAATATCTTAAAATAAGTTAGCTAAAACCTCAGTGCATTCTTAAGGTGATAAGGATCAGTATAGGCCTAGATGGAGCCATGGGTGCAGTATTCAGAATCAGTTTGGCAGAAGACTGAATGGCTTCTTATGCATTAAAAATTATAACCTATGAGGCTATGTGCCCACGTAGCAGATTTGATGCAGAGCGTTTTTGCCTCTCTCTGGCAGAAAAAAACGTATGCAGATTTACATGCAGATTTACATACGTTTTTTCTGCCAGAGAGAAGCGTTTTTTCAGCATTTTTACATGCGCTTTCGCATGCGTTTTTTCAAGAAGTTTTCCAAACGATTTTGAGCATCACTTGGAAAAGTGCTTGACAAGTTGGTCACACTATTTAAATCCATGCAACCGGCATGGATTTATATAGTGTGACCGAGTAATAGTTAAAAAAAAGAATAAGAATGGTAAAAAATGAAAAAAAAAAGATTATACTCACCTTCCGGTGTCTTCCCGGTGTCATCTCTGCTGCGTCCGGTCTCTTGCAATGCTTGCGGTGCTGTGAAGGACCTGCGGTGACGTCATTGAGTCATGTGATGGGTCACATGACTCAGTGACGTCATGACAGGTCCTTCACAACAGCGCGAGCATTGCAAGAGACCGGACGGCGTGGACAAAACACTGGGAGGACATCGGAAGGTGATTATAAGCTTTATTTTTTATTTTAAATTCTTTTCTTTACAGATTCTATGGTACCCAGGTCTGGATGAGAGTCTCCTCTCCTCCAGACTTGGGTACCATCCGCACATTAGAAAGCGCCAATTACGCAAGTACAGATGCAGTCTTGCGGAATTAGCGCGTTCTAATGCAAGTCAATGGCGGCGATTACGCTGCGCGTCCGCAAAATTAATGGACATGCTGCGTATTTTTGAGCGCAGCATAAACGCTGCGGAAAAATACGCAGCATGGGCATTGAAAGTGCGGAATTGCATTGGAGACCATGGGGGAAGGTTTACCAAGCGTTTCCCAAGTGTTTACGCTGTAGAAATTCCGCAGCGTAAACGCTTGAAAAACGCATCGTGGGCACACAGCCTAAGAGTGAGGATTTTTATAAAATGAAATGTTGGGCTGTTTTCACATTACACTTTTTGACACAGGCTGCAATAGAATGACCTATAGAGCTATACATACCTGACAATATGGATGACTGTCTGCCTTCAGCAGTGAAACACTGCTTGTCATCATCAGACTTAGAGGGGGAAGAATCTTTCTGCGTCTGGTTGTCATCAGATTTAGAGGGGGAAGAATCTTTCTGCCTCTGCTTATCATCATCAGATTTAGAGGGGGGAGAATCTTTCTGCATCTGGTTGTCATCAGATTTAGAGGGGGGAGAATCTTTCTGCGTCTGGTTGTCATCAGATTTAGAGGGGGGAGAATCTTTCTGCGTCTGGTTGTCATCAGATTTAGAGGGGGGAGAATCTTTCTGCGTCTGGTTGTCATCAGATTTAGAGGGGGGAGAATCTTTCTGCGTCTGGTTGTCATCAGACTTAGAGGGGGGAGAATCTCTCTGTGTCTGGTTGTCATCCTCAGATTTAGAAGGGGGAGAATCTTTCTGCGTCTGGTTGTCATCAGACTTAGAGGGGGGAGAATCTCTCTGTGTCTGGTTGTCATCCTCAGATTTAGAAGGGGGAGAATCTTTCTGCGTCTGGTTGTCATCAGACTTAGAGGGGGGAGAATCTCTCTGTGTCTGGTTGTCATCAGATTTAGAAGGGGGAGAATCTTTCTGCGTCTGGTTGTCTTCAGACTTAGAGGGGGGAGAATCTTTCTGTCTGTTTGGTAGAAGAAAAACATATAAATTACAAGTGAAAACAATAGATACGGATACAACACCTGTCTGCAAAGCCCATTAGGACATCTGAATAACATGAAGGGGATGCTGTGCTCAAGACCCTCTTCTACCAGCAAGAATGGAGAATCACTAGCAATATTTATTTTCCTGTAATGAACTGGAAATTAAAGCTGGTCATAGTTATCAACTTTCATCACCAGCGTTATCACAAGTCAGAAACATGGTGATCAGCAATCATGTGGTCATCGATACTGGATTTAGTATCGACTTACACTCGTCTTGAATTTGGTGTTGTGAACACATATCAGAATGGACCCCATAAAAATAATTTGCTCACATGTCTGACTGTTTTGCACTTTCTGGTGAATACCCTGGAGGTGACTTGGGTTCTTCATTGTTCATCATCTTGGTATGGATGGAACAGAGCTAATACAAAGAGGAAAAAAAAATATTTTAATATTTTACAATTTTATTTTAATTACAGGTTGTATGGATCTTATTGGTCACATACTTACTTTAGAAAGCCTATGCGAAGATGATAGAAAGTTTTGGCTTTCCGGCCAGTCATTATCTTCACTTGTGTCCCCCTCATCTGAATCAATATGTTGATGTCTGCTACATCGAGCTGAAAAGTACAAGAGTTAATCGAGATTATTAGCATAATACTTTGTCCTGAACAGTCACCATTTGATCATGAATCAAGGTGGGGACTGATTCTCACTTAAAATGAAATACAAGACACACAGCAGCTTTCTGCAGATGATGTCTCATTCTACTTACTGTCAAAGTAGATGGTATCCTCTTCTGACTCAAGATCAGGAATGAACAGCGACTTCTGACTTAGAAGGTTGTCAAAATCTAAGTTACGCAGGAATGGATGAAATTTGATCTCATTTGCTCCTCCTTGAAAAGGAAAACAATGAATAGTGATATAGTTATTGTCAAAGAGACAAGTTTCTTAGGCCTCCTACACATATCCGTGTTTGCACTACATGTGGCATCCATTTTTCTTTCACGTATGCCACCCGTACCCATTATCATCTATGCTGCTGTTTTTTTGTGGCAGCACAGATGACAAGTGCCAATACAAGTCTATGGGACCCTGAAAAACACGTACATCACACAGATGGCATCCGTGTGCCATTTGTGTGCCTTCCTTACGCTGTATCTGTTTAACATTACAAAGTATAAGAGATACTTTATCATTTCTTTTTCTTTGCCGTACCGGAAAAACACTGATGGCACACTGATGGCACACTGATTCAAAACACTGATGACACTAGTACTGTTTTTTTCCGGTACTGGTTTCAGTACTGATTTTATACGGACGTGTGAAGGGGGCGTTAATCTGAACGGTTGACGTAACAGAGCCGAAGTGAAGTAGATGTACTGAAAGTCTTAGCATGAAGAATGGGGAATGGCCAAGCTGGTAGAGAACAAAACCTCAGTGCTGATCCTCATTATTCATTTTCTGTTCACAGAGGTGTAATAAGTCATTAATAATAGTATTATATACATTACCTGTCCCAAGTCTTTGTGCTGGATCTTTTCTGAGCAGCTCAATGATGATATCCCGAGCTGTGGCTGGAAAAGCCGAATTAGTAAGTTTCCAATATATGTCATCTGTTATGTAAAAAGCAAATATTACAGAAAATGAAACATCTTAATTTATTTTATCAAAACAAAAATCTTTTATATTAACAAAAGTAACTAAATCACACAACTAATCTATTCAAATAACAATGACATTACACAGCAATCAGATTATTTTACTTACCCCTGACAATATGGCTGTAAATGTCATATTTGGAAGGCCCATAAAATGGTACACGTCCTACAAGAAATGTATATAGGATGATCCCAATTGACCACCAGTCAGCTGGCCTTCCATAGCCTTCCTTTAAGATAACTTCTGGGGCTATGTAATGAGGGGAGCCAGCAATCTGGAAAAAACAGAGGAATGAGATAATGATCAGAGAACATAATTGTGACAAATAACATCAGTGGAAACGTTTTCTAGATGAGAAAGTATAAGAGAAGGAGAAATGGAGGAGATGAGTAAAGAACAAGTTCCTGCCTACCTCCTTATCATGGAACTCTCTGGTGATGTCCTCAATTGGAGCCTTGTAGATCTCTGATGTTGGTCTCATGAGGCAGAGTTTGGAAAGCCCAAAATCTGTAACTTGAATATGACCAGTTGACGTTATCAGGAGGCTGTGAAAAAAAGAGGATGTCAGCCCCAAGTTGCAAATAGTTTGTATAATAAACGATATCTTTTTTCCCCTTTCTTATACTACAAGTGTCACTTACTTTTCAGGCTTCAGGTCTCTGTGCATTACACCATAGCTGTGCAGATATTCCACAGCTAGAACCGTTTCTGCAATGTACAGACGAGCCAAGGGGACAGGTAAACACCCATAGTTCTTCATAAAACTGCCACAGTCTCCTCCTACAGCAGAAAGCAAATATGACAGGAGAGGGTTTGTTACAATGTAAATGACACATGAGGAGTGTGAATGAGAAATGAGCGGAGACATTGGGGCAGGACGTCATACACAGAGATATACTGTATAATAATGCAAAAAACCCTCCATTGGAGCATACCCGAATAGTAACTAGGACTGCACTAAATGTCTATGAAGCAAAACCACAAAGGTGCAAGAGCTGCACAAATAAGTGCAATGAAGCAACATCCCATATAAAAGCATGAATCTTTATTAGTCACGTGGAATAAATATTTAAAAATAACAAGGTAACTCATACAAAAAAGAGACACTATTCTGGCCAAAAAAGTATGAGCTATATATACTATGTATCTTGCAATAAATAAATATATAATTAGTTAAAGGTGTCAGCAGTCTCATTTGTGGTTTTGCTTTATATACTGTATAAGGCCGGTTTCACACGTCCGGATATTTCTGGTACCGGAAAAACCTGTGTCGGAGATGTCCGTGTGCCGCATCAGGAGCACACGTACCGGCGTTTGGGAATCAGTGTACAGTTAGCGTTATTCCCAAAAGCCGGGTACTGAACGCTGCGCTCATCATTTTCCCCTGCCGGCACTGCGATCAGCACCAGCAGGAGTTAATAATGAGAGTTGTAGTCTGCTCCCGGTGTCTCCACCTGTAAAAATAAGAATAAAATAAAAAAAAACCCTTATACTCACCTACCTGTCCTAAGTATCTCCTGCTGTAATCCATGCGACTACTCAGCAGAGGAGCTGGGGAGAATGACTCCTGCAGCGAGCGACGCCAGACCTCAGCTGAGCTCAGTGAGTGACAGGACACCGCTCGCTGAGCTCAGCGCAGATTCGGGGCCGCTCGCTGCAGGAGTCATTCTCCCCGGCTCCTCTGCTGAGCGGTCTCATGGATTACAGTGGGGGACATTTAGGACAGGTGAGGGTATAGATTTTTTTTTTATTCTTATTTTTACAGGTAGAAATACACTGGGAGAAGACAACCCTCATCATTAACCCCTGCTGGTTCTGATCGCAGCGCCGGCAGGGGACAATGATGAGGGCAGCGTTTAGCACCCGGCGCTAACTTTATCGCTAATTCCCAGGCGCCAACACATGTCACACGGATGGCATCCGTGTGCGGTATGTGTTTACACTGAACCATTGACTTGAATGGGTCTGTGTGATCCGTCCTGCTGGCCAAAAACAGACATGTCTACGTGTGGATCACATGGACACACGGTCCGTGGAAACACTGACATGTGCGCACATGTGTCAGTGTCTCCAGTACGTGTGGTAAACTGTCACCTCACGTACCAGAAATACTGAAGCGTGAAAGAGGCCTAATGTAGAGCGTATAAAGCAGAGTGACCCAATATAAAAAGACAGAGCTGTGCCTCATCTGCAAGCCTCTTATTCATTACTCTGTGAAATGCTCATCTATACAAACTGTTAGAATTGAGTCAAATCCTCCTTTTATCCTCAGTGGATATTTTTGCCATTCTCAGTGAGGACATTCACCAGAGACTTTCACAGAGATAATGATTTTCCTGGCATCTTGGTAACAGATAACTTATAGTAAATGCAGTATGGACATGTAACCGTCCATGTGGTCACATTCAGATTATGGAGAAGATGCTAGAGATAAGCAGATTGAGGCTGGATATAGGCACAATGGATATGACTTACCTGCTGCATACTCCATGACCATACACAGATGATGAGGAGTTGGAAAGGAGCACAACATGGAGGCCACAAAGGGACAATCAGCAAATGTTAGGATGTCCCTCTCTAGAAAGGCACGTTCAAGTCTTCTTGGAATATTCACGTTCTCCTTGTCCAGCTTCTTCATAGCGAATAGCTGGCTTGTGTATTTGTGTCGCACTAAGTGGACGGCTCTGGAGAGAAGGAAAATCCATGATTTATAATGAATTCTTACTAACATTTTGTCTATAAACCTCATCACATGATTGTCTGGTTACTACTAGATGTCACTAGAAATCCATGTAGAAATCCATCAAGTTACACAACATAAATGATGACCTATGCGAGGTCCTCATCTATGTCACGTCCTAACTGACCTAAATAATGACATATAGATGTGGCCAGTAGACATGAGCTAACACATTTGAGTGGAATTAAATTCTACTCAGATTTTGCAAAATTCTGCATTCACCAAAATGGCGTTTTGTTTTTTTGTTTGTTTTGTTTTTTGTAATTTGCTTACTCATGGATTTAGCAAAATGTCAAGCGTTGGCCACCATTTTCAAAATCTTGAAAGGCCATAAAAAAGTTTAAAAATAAACAAATTTTTATACTCACTTCTACGGCCCCTCCGCCTCAACCGTCCGTTCCTTGCCGCATCCTCAAATCTCTGCTGCTAATGCTGAAATCCAAATGCCTCTCATACTGGGACGGGACTTCCAACATTGATGAGATCTGGGAGGATTATGCACAAGCGCAAGAACAGTCACGGTGTCACAATGTTGTGACTTTTTATGCTCTTGCATAGAACTCTCTCAGACCTTCTCAAAGCCTGAAGTCCTTGCATAGCGTGAGCGGTGGCAAACTGAAGAGGCAGTGAGGACCGGACGGGTGACGGTGAGAAGTGGAGGGGCTAGAGAATTGAGCAGTAAGGGGAGTATAAGTATGTTTCTTATGCTTATTATGTTCTGGGGACTGGTGAGGCCCCAGAGCATAATAAGGGACATTAATTTCTCCTTGAATCGTATTTTCACAAGTCCACGTGAACAAGCAAATTAGAATTTTGCCTGATTCGCTCATCTCTTGTGGACAGTATGGACTCAGAGCATTTCTCTGTTGTACGGGCTGGGCACAGAGACAGAAGCATTGTCATAAGGAACACTAGGAAATGTATATTATGCAAACATAAAGCTCACCCATAAGCTCCACTGCTGATCAGTTTGATTGGTTTAAAGTCGGTCTTACTAGGACTTGTCTCCAAGTTCAATGATCCGGTCAAGGCCTAGAAATAATAAGAAATGACATTAAGACATAGAATCTGCAGGAAAATAAAAGCTCCAGATGCAGGAACTTCTCCTCTAGATTATGTCCACGCTGATTACATTGCAGCAGATGTAGAGGACATGATGCAAGCCGGACCCTCCACAGACAGTATTATATTTTAAGGGGATATTCCCCATGCATAGATATCACTGTACTGCAGGGTATGATAAGGGGCATCACACAGAAGAGGCAGAATAACAATGCCATCATTACTCACAATAGATCTGATCTACATAAAAGCAAAGATATCCCATTGTCATCTGGGGTATAATATTATATGTGTAATTCATACCCCGTTATCTGATGATAAACAGACGTCTCCTCTGATACTTACACTGGCAGATTCGTGGATCTCTGGTGTCTCACATATTCCACCATCAGTACTGGCCGTCGACACAGTTATTTCTAAAATAATGATAAAATAATGAAAAGATGTCATGTATCAGTCTATATCAGTACTTAATATATAACACATCCATATAATGAAGGACATGACAAGATCTCTGTAAATGATATAAAAACTAGATATCTGGTATTCTGCACATACTAAATATACAGTATTTATGGCACATCCAGAGATAGATACACTGGGCGATTGTTCAGGATCTGATTACCGTATTTTTCAAGTTATAAGACACACTTTTTTCTGTAAAATGGGGGTGCGTCTTATCCCAACGTAGCTTACTGAGGGGGGGGGGGGGTTGCGGTGAAGCGAGGCCCCAGGACGCAGGGTCACTGCTGCAGGAAGCTGGCGGCGGCAGGAGTGGGGCGATGCTGTGGGCCCCAGGCTGGGAGGAGGGGGTGTTCGGCGGTGCAAGGATGCAGCGGCCCCTGGGCTTTCAGAAAATGTCGCCGGAGACTCCGCACTTCCATGATTTTCAGTGTGGTGGACTTCGGAAAAATGGATTCTGGAGATGGCGCATGCAGATTGAGATCTTGTCTCCCGAGATCTCAATCTGTGCATGCGCCACCTCCGGTGGAGATTTTCCCAAGGTCCACCAGATTGAAAACCATGGAAGTGCAGGGACTTCAGTGCAGCATCGCCCCACTCCTGCTGCTGCCATCTTTCCGCCGCCTTTCCCCTAGAAAAGTTACCACAAAATTGGATTATAAGTTGCTCCACCATTTTATTAAAAAAATGTTTTTCCTATTTTCCGCTCCAAAATTTCACCTGCTTCTTATGGTCCGGTGCATCTTATAGTCTTCAAAATATGGTATTTTTGAACAATTACATGATTGGGGATCTATGACCCTCATTTTGGAGCCGAGAAGACCACACAGGCGTGAAGTAGAATTACATGATCCCTCTCCATTACAGGGAATGAAGAGTAAATCTACATATTCTCTGCCATTCTCTATAATATCTGGATATTTGAATGTAAAATATTAGATGATCGGCTTACCTTCAATCAGATCAGTTTTTAGCTCTAACTGACTAATATTAGGGTCAGGCATGTTCACGGTTTGCCCCTCTTCGGAGTCACCTTCGGATGTTTCCTGATGGTTATAATATGTACAATTAGTATAACATTTCACAAATACTAAATTATCATATACAATAGATAGGAAGGACTAAACATTGGATTTACTGGTAATTTCAGTATTGGACGGACTATACACAGCCACTCCCTCCAGTAAATCAACGATAATATATAAGGTACTTGTATATACAACTGATCTCTGTTATCAGAATTGCAGCATTTACAAGAAGGAAGATTGTGATGATCGAGCAAAACAGAGGCAGAAATACAAACTCCCACCGCTGAGTACAGACTGCCATCACAGATGATGGAGCCGCAGGGACAGGCGGTCATGAAATATCCTGTGCCTGCCTGGAGGGGACAAGGACATGTGATATAGAAGATGATGGCTCCTTACCAGGTGCTCCAGTGAGCGGGCCGGACTCTCCAGTATATTCAGGACATTTTGGGCCAGTTGTTTAAAAAAGGCCAATTTTCCACTTTGGGCTTTTTCTTCAGCCTATAAAGATGGAAATAAATACAAAAGGAAAATCATGAGAGAAAGTGCAGAATGGAGGAGGCCATTTATGTCACCATTTTACTCCTGTCTATCTGCAGCTACAATTACTACACATTTGGTACATTTTATATATTATATTGGTGTCGATCTAAAGAACAATTTTCTGTAAATAAACTTGTATTCCATTATTATTATTTGATTTGTATTATTATTATTATTATTTTTTATACAGCATAAAAACACTTGTATAATTAGTGGTGGTGAATTATGATGTCATAATAGCAGTGATGTCGTGATGGAATCTTGTGATGGAATCTTAACGGGGCATCTCACCGTGAAAGGAAGTTTCCTAGCAATAGTTAAGGTGGCAAAACCATAGTTTGTGCATCAGTACCAGATGCTTGAATGTAAGAAAGAACTGTGGGTACTTTACATTTCTAATCAGTGAGGCTAGTTCTATGGTCTGAGATAAATTATTAATATTTGTTATACACAATAAAAATCATAATTACATATTTATAAGAAATCCGGATTAAGGTGCTAAATGAAGTGTCTTTACTAAGGGACAAGGACTGGACTAGGAATGAAATCTAGCCCTGACATTTGAATCATACAGGCTCATGCTGCACTTTTACACCCTCTTCCCAAAATGGGGATCTCTATTACAAATATGACCCTGCCTGACACTGAAGAAAGTCTAAATTTTATTACTACCAATAATACCACTATACAGTAAGGGAGACCAACTAGACATAATAATAATAATTTGTGCAGATTGTCTGCTATTTACCTGTTGTACTAATGTCCTGATGTTCTGCTGTAAATGCTGAAGATATTCTGAGGTAATACGACCTTGGTAGTATTTGGTCAAGCAGTCCCGTACAAGCTCCATAACCAGCCGGTAAGTGAAGCTGAGGACGCCATCGGGTAGTGGTAGCACACAGTTAGGGGTATAGGTGGTAAGAATCCCCTGGAGTAGTGCCAACTCCTGAAGTCTGTCTGGAGAAATTCCAGACATTTCAATGAAATGCGCAATCAGTATATCACTAGATAAGTAGCTAAACACTGACAACAATGACACCGGGGTATCAAAGTGACACTGAAGTGTAAACGCTTGTATAAGTAGTGGTTGTGAATTATGATGTCATAATAGCAGTGATGTCATGATGGAATCTTGTGATGGAATCTTACAGGTGCATCTCACCTTATAAGGAAGTTGCCTAGCAACAGCTAAGATGCCATCTACATAGACTGAGCATCAGCATCAGATGCTTGAATGTAAGAAAGAGCTATGGGTACTTCACTTTTACTTTGATAGGCAGGTGAGTATAAGGATTTTTTAATTTTATTCTTATTTTTACACTAGGACACAGCGGGAGCAGACTACTACTCTCATCATTGTCCCTTGGTTGTGCTGATCACAGCGCCAGCAGGTTACAATGATGAGGGCAGCATTCAGCACCCGGTGATTGGGAACAGCGGTAACTGTACTGCTGATTCCCAGGTGGCGGAATGTGCGCTCCTGATGCGGCACACGGTTGCCACACAGGTGCACATGGACACGTATATCTCCCGTACCGGTTTTTCCGATACTGGAAATATCAGGACATGTGAAACCGGCCTAACTCTGGACTCTGTAAACAGAAAAAACTGATGGCACTTCTAATACGAGAAATAGGTGTGAACAGGTGCTTACTAGGAGAAGCTACCTCCATATACAATTAACAAATAAAGTAGCAAACTGAAATGCTAAGTATGTAAGCATGAAATATGGAATATAAATAGCATTACTGCTATAGAAAATAGAAATAAATGAGAAATCTTAGCGCATAAATTGGCCAATTCATGTGTACCTGTCCCTTAGAGAGGTATTCACATTGGTAGGGTCCTGGCACTGAGAAACGCCTTACCGCGGCTGCCAGATACACATGAATTGGCCAATTTATGTGCTAAGATTTCTCATTTATTTCTATTTTCTACAGCAGTAATGCTATTCATATTCCATATTTCATGTTTACATACTTAGCCTTGCAGTGTGCTACTTTATTTGTTAATTACTCTGGACTCTGTGTGGCCTCTGTTCAGCGGTGTTCTTTTTATCAGAGGCTCGCAAAACTGTGGCCGACGGCACTTTTATTCACGCCTAATAAAAAGACGGACACCGTGGGATCACAGGCCAGACGGTGCCTCCATCTGCCTCATTACAGGGAATCTTCCGCCGGAGGCTCCGTCTGGATCACGTATTTCAGAGATTTACATGGAAACCCCGGTGTAAGCGCTGAGCGTAGAGCACAGGATAAATGTGGGCAGAGCCATATTGCGAACTCTGGGAGGCTGAATGAACAAACCAACAGCAGGTGAAGAATTGGTTTTATTTATTTATTTACACCGTTCCTCGTGCGGTTTAAGTGATTAGATGATTTTATTCTTTGGGTCGGTGCGATTACAGTGATACCAGATTCATATTGGGTTTTTACATTTGGCAGCTGTCACACACTAAACTTTTTTTTTTGCAAAGACTAGTTTTTGCATCGCCATATTTTCAGAGCTATAATTTTTCCATATTTCGGTCGACAGAGTTATGTGATAGCTTGTATTTTGCGGGACAAGTTGATGTTTTTATTGGTACCATTTTCGGGCATGTGACATTTTTTGATCGCTTTCTATTCTGATTTTTGGGAGGCAGAATAAACAAAAACCAACAATTCAGTAATTGTTTTTTTAGTTTTTTTTTATGCAGCTCTGCGTGTGGTAAAATTAATAAGGCAGCTTTATTCCTCGGGTCAGTACATTTACAGCCATACTGCATTTATATCTTTTTTTATGTTTTGGCGCTTTTACACAATAAAAACTATTTCATAGAAAAAATCGCTTTATTCTAAGAGCTATAACTTTTTTATTTTTTGGCTGATGGAGCTGTATGGTGGCTTGCTTTTTGCGGGACAAGATGATGTTTTCAGTGGTATAATTTTTATTTATATTCGTCTCTTTGATCGCGTTTTATTCCACTTTTTGTTCGTTGGTATGATGATAAAGCACCGTTTTTTGATTCTTTTTTTTTTACTGTGTTCACTAAAGGGGTTAACTAGTGGGACAGTTTTATAGATCAGGTCGTTCCGGATGCGGCGATACTAAATATGTGTACTCTTATTGTTTTTCTTCATAATAATATTTTATTTTTTTATTATTTTTTTATTTTTAAAAAAATATTTTTACACCTTTTTTTTCACTTTTTTTACTTTATCCCACTATGGGACTTTCACTTTCAGCAGGCTGATCGCAGTTCTAAGGTATAGCAGTGCAGGATCACTGCTATACCTTGTAAACTGTCAGTGCTGCAGACACAAGCTAGTTTGATCATGCACTGCGCATGGTCAAACTAACTTGCTGGTGCCTGGTGACACAGGTGTCGTCATGATGACATCGTGTCACCATGGCAACGATCGGGACCCCGTGAGGACAGCGCAGGGTCTCCGATCCAAGAGCAGAGGTGCTTCTGTCCCTCCACTCACTTGCTAAATGCTGCGATCGCAGCATTTAGGGGGTTAAAGTGCCGGGTGTCAGCTGTCAAAATCAGCTGACAACCGGTGGCGATTGATCCCGCACAGCCTGTGTCGTAATAATACGTACCTGGTCCATAAGGCCCAGGGCACAGGGACGTATTATTATGCACAATGTCAGAAAGGGGTTAAAGCTTCTGACGCGCACCTGGGCCTGCTGTGTCGTGCGGCATCGCGCGCACGGGGGCTTACCCGGAGCCGGATCAGATGGGGGTAGTAGTCTCGTGGCGGTGACCCGGTCCGTGCCCAGGGAGTCAAACTGAGCGGCAGTATTTAGCAGTAGATGTTATATTGCTCGACTACGCCACCCGTTGAATGCAGTCATGAGACCGCCGCTGCAGGGCAGACCGCTGAGGCCGGTGGTACGGTTGTGCAGCGGGGATGGTATAACCCCCAACGGGAGGGGTATGGCCTCAGGGCAGCGGATGTGGATGATGAAACACTCAGAGACGGTGCGGTGTAGTTCAGGGTCTTTACTGGTGGCAAAGGTAGACCCTCCCGGAGTACTGGCTAGCGATCGGGGCCTGGTCAGACCGTGAGCAGATGGAATCTTCCCTGGCCAGGCGGAGTTGTAGGCCTCCCCAACTAATCGTACTCTTCTGGCTACCTTGCTAGAGGCTGGTAAAAGTAGCCCACGTCCCTGAGTGTACCGTGTGGTGCTCACCCGTATGGCCGGTGACTCATAGAATCATAGAATCATAGAATGGTAGAGTTGGAAGGGACCTCCTGGGTCATCTGGTCCAACCCCCTGCTCAAAGCAGGATTCACTAAATCATCTCAGACAGATGTCTGTCCAGCCTCTGTTTGAAGACGTCCATTGAAGGGGAACTCACCACCTCTCGTGGCAGCCTGTTCCACTCATTAATCACCCTAACTGTCAAAAAGTTTTTTCTAATATCTAATCTGTGTCTCCTCCCATTTAGTTTCATCCCATTGCTTCTAGTCTTTCCTTGTGCAAATGAGAATAAAGATGATCCTTCTACAATGTGACAGCCCTTGACATATTTGTAGACAGCTATTAAGTCTCCTCTCAGTCTTCTTTTTTGCAAGCTAAACATTCCCAAATCCTGCAACCGTTCCTCATAGGACATGGTTTGCAGACCAGTCACCATTCTGGTCGCTCTTCTCTGAACTTGCTCCAGTTTGTCTATGTCTTTTTTAAAATGTGGTGCCCAAAACTGTACACAGTATTCCAGATGAGGTCTGACCAAAGAGGAGTAAAGACCGATAATGACTTCACGTGATCTAGACTGTATGCATCTGTTAATACATCCCAGAATTGTATTTGCCTTTTTTGCTGCTGCATCACACTGTTGACTCATGTTCAGTCTATGATCTATTAGTATACCTAAGTCTTTTTCACATGTACTGTTGCTTAGCTCTATTCCTCCCATTCTGTATATGCTTTTTTCATTTTTATTGCCCAGATGTAGTACTTTGCATTTTTCCCTGTTAAAAACCATTCTATTGGTTGCTGCCCACTGCTCCAGTTTATTTAGGTCTTTTTGAATCCTCTCTCTCTCTTCTCTAGTATTAGCTATCCCTCCTAGCTTTGTGTCATCAGCAAATTTAATCAGTTTACCCTCAATTCCTTCATCTAAATCATTGATAAAGATGTTGAACAATACAGGTCCCAGGACGGAGCCCTGTGGTACCCCACTTGAGACATTCATCCAGCTGGATGTGAAGCCATTTACAACCACCCTTTGAGTCCGATCACTAAGCCAGTTATGAATCCACCTAACAGTTGCCTGGTCCATTGCATACTTGGTCATTTTTTCAATAAGGATGGTGTGAGATACTTTGTCAAATGCTTTGCTGAAGTCAAGATATGCTATATCTACAGCATTTCCCTGATCCACCCGGGGCCTTCTGGTAGCTTCTGCTCCACGACGGCGGTGCTGGTCCCTTGCGTGTGACCGTGCCTTCGGGTTTCTTGGCCAGAGGACCTGAAATCCCCTGCCGGGCGGTTTCTGCTGCTGGGTAAGGATTAGTCCCCACAGCCTCGGACTCCGGGTCCGGTAAGAACTCTTCAATCAGGGCGAGCTCTACAGCTTCCAGCCCCTGATCTCTTTTAGCACAGCTCCCACACAGCTCCTGATCTTTCTTGCTCCTAAAGCTGCTCCACTACAGACCAGACTGTGTCTCTGTCTGTGTTCTCTCACTCTCTTCTAACCCTGCCTCAGCCCCAGCTTTATATAGGGGAAGTTCTTCCCCTCCCAGGACTGGGCAGGAGGTGTGGCATGCATAGGATGTCTGACCAGGAAACCTCCCACCTGCTCACAGACGTAATATTGCTATTACTGTGGAAACCAGACCCCTGGGGTGCCACATTCCCCCCTAGTAAAATTTAGTACTCCGGGACTAAACATATTTTTGTAAAACATAACAAGTAAAAACAGAAACAGTACAATAAAGAAGAACACATTAGGATGGTCACGGCATGTCCGCAACCGGGTGCAGTCTTTGAAGAAAACAAAGGTGTCCATTTCACCAAGAGACCGGGAGCCGTAACCAGGTAGGGGTCTGTCCTGCCCCGAATCCTTAACAGTCTTTGTCCTTTCCTGGGTTACGCTCCAAACATATGTACAAAGGATTCCGGATAATCCCTAAATGACACCTATAAAATAACTAAAAATACACAATTATTTACAGGTAACAGAAAACAGGTAAATACAAATAAACAGTCTAAACACTTAGATCCTCCAACGTACGGGCAACTGGCCTCTAGTGGCTCTAGTGGACCTACGGAGCTGACTGACTGGTCCTGAGCTACGGGGTGTAGGAGCTGTCAAAGGTAAACTGGGCAGCTGTCTACGGGCTCTTTGGCTCACTAGGGGCACGGCAGGCTCACTATAAGCAGAGGGTTGATCCTCCTGGTCTGCTTGTGTGGGGTCTTCTGCCTCCTGGACCGGCTGCTCTTCCAGCTCTACCTGTTTCTCTGTAGGTACTTGAGATGCTGGTTGGAGGAAGGTGAGGACGGGTACCACAACAGCGCCATTGACTTGAGTCCAAGACCGAGGGAAGTCTCCGAGCACAGTACTGACCATATCTTCCCTTTCCTCTGCGGGTCGAGGGTCTTCTTGTTCTTCTTCAGGGCTTCGTAGCTGTTCGGGACACTTCTTCAGGTGATCTCGGGAGACAATGGCTGTGGTTTCTCCTCCGTCCTTACTGATTATGCAGACTTTCGGGTTCTCATGGCTTGAGGGCAGTACGGTGTACGGGTCCTTCTCCCACTGGTCGTCCAACTTGTGGAGGCGTCTCTTCCTCTTCAAGACCTGCTCTCCAGGTACCAGGGGAACAGCGGGAGCATACTGGTTGTAAGTCTTCTCCTGTCTTTCTCTAGCTTGACAGAGACTTCGCTCCACGCTCTCCTGTACTTTCCGGTACTGCTGCTGCCTTTCTGTGTCCCAGTCTGCTTCTGGTGAAGTGTCCTCGGGTGTCAGGACTCCCATCTCCAGATCAACAGGAAGCTTACCAGGTCTTGCTCTCATTAGGTAAGCCGGGGTACAGTTGGTAGAACCTACCAGGATGTGGTTGTATAGGTCCACCAGATCAGGCAGTTTCTCAGGCCACAGACTGCGTTCTTCCAGGGGCAATGTTTTCAGAAGATCTATCACCACCTGGTTCATTTTCTCGCAGAGCCCATTGGTTTGCGGATGATAGGGTGTTGTTCTTATCTTCCGGCAGCCATACAGAGTACAGAACTCCTGGAAGACTTCCGCTTCAAAGGCTGGTCCTTGGTCCGTCAGCACCTGCTCTGGGTATCCGTGTGGACGGCAGAAGTGCTGCTGGAAAGCTCTAGCTGCTGTTTGAGCCGTTAAGTCCTTGACCGGGACCACCACCAGGAACCGGGAGTAATGATCTACGATTGTGAGGGCGTAGACATACCCAGATCTGCTTGGAGCCAGTTTCACATGGTCCAGGGCTACCAGTTCCAGTGGCTGTCGGGTGATGATGGGCTGCAAGGGAGTCTTCTGGCTGGCACGGTCCTTCCTTCTTAGGTGGCACGGGCCACAGTCTCTGCACCACCTCTCGATGATTCCTCTCATGCCTACCCAGTGGAACCGCGCACGCAGCAGGAACTCCAGCTTCTTCCATCCGAAGTGCCCAGCTCCGTTGTGGTATGCCTCCAGCACCATAGCCGCGTCTCTTCTTGGCACCACTACTTGCCAGATCAGTTCATGCGTCCGGGAGTTAACCATTCTGCGGCACAACTTCCCCTTGTAAAGGAACAGTCGACTCTTCTCAATCCACAGTTGCTTGGCCTCCTCCGGAGCGTCTGGGTCAAGGCGGGCATCTGGCTGAGTCAGCATCTCCTTCACCAGTCGGACGGCGGGGTCACTGTCTTGCGTTTGCGCCCAGTTGTAACGAGGTAAGGGGTTGAACGTAGCGGATTGCTTACTCCTTACACGGTGGGAATACTGGATAGTCCCATGCCGGTGGAACGCGGGAAGTTCAACTTCTTCCAGTTCCTCTGGATCTTCCCCCACGTCCGGTAGGTTTGGCATTCTGGACAAGGCATCCGCGTTGGTATTGGAGCGTCCTGCCCGGTATTTGATTGTGAACTCAAAGTTGGACAGGCGGGCCATCCATCTCTGCTCCAGGGCACCGAGTCTTGCCGTATCCAGGTGTGTCAACGGGTTGTTATCCGTGTACACGGTGAACCGGGAAGAGGCGAGGTAGTGCTTAAAGCGTTCGGTGACTGCCCACACCACTGCCAGGAATTCTAGCTTGAATGAGCTGTAATTCTCAGGGTTTCTTTCGGTGGGTCGCAGTTTTCGGCTGGCGTAAGCAATTACCCGTTCTTTCCCCTGCTGGATCTGGGACAGTACGGCTCCTAGCCCGATGTTACTTGCGTCGGTGTAGAGGATAAAGGGCTGGCTGTAATCAGGGTACGCCAGGATTTCATCCCCCTTGAGGGCCATCTTCAGCTGGCGGAAGGACTCTTCTTCCAACTTCTCCCATCTGAAGGGCGGCTTCTGGTTCTTGGCCTTCCTGGACTGGCCTATCAGGAGGTCCTGCATAGGAGCTGCCTTTTTGGTGAAACCCGGAATGAACCT
This sequence comes from Phyllobates terribilis, assembly GCF_046119375.1. Lineage (NCBI taxonomy): Eukaryota > Metazoa > Chordata > Amphibia > Anura > Dendrobatidae > Phyllobates > Phyllobates terribilis. Next base: position 114,689 of record NW_027364530.1, read on the forward strand.
TCGGTAGTAGCCTACCAACCCGAGGAACTGCCGCACTTCCTTTACGCTGGAGGGGCTTGGCCATTCCTTAATTGTGGTGATCTTATCAGGGTCGGGAGCCACTCCGTCAGCACTCACCACGTGTCCCAGGTACTGCACCTTTGGTTTCAGGAGGTGACAATTGGAGGGTTTCACCTTCAGGCCGTAGTTTGCCAGGGCTTCGAACACTTCTGCCAGGTGTTTCAGGTGGTCCTCGTAGGTCTTGGAGTAGATGATGACATCGTCCAGGTATAACAGGACCGTCTCAAAGTTTCGGTGTCCCAGACAGCATTCCATCAACCGTTGGAAGGTTCCTGGTGCGTTGCAGAGTCCAAACTGCATGCAGGTAAACTCGCTAAGTCCCATCGGGGTGGTGAATGCGGTCTTCTGCCGGTCCGCCTCTGCTACAGGAACCTGACAGGACCCGCTAGTGAGATCCAAAGTAGAGAAGAAGTTAGCAGATCTTAAAGCAGCCAAAGACTCCTCTATCCTTGGTAAGGGGTACGCATCTTTGTGTGTGATACGGTTGATTTTCCGGTAATCTACACACATTCTCATGGTGTTGTCTTTCTTTTTAACCAAAACCAGTGGAGCTGCCCAGGGGCTACAGCTATCCCTAATTACCCCAGCCTCCTTCATGTCTCTAAGCATCCCCTTGGCGTATTGGTAGTGTGCAGGGGGTACGGGTCGGTATCTCTCCTTTATGGGAGGATGGTCTCCCGTGGGGATATGGTGTTCTACCCCCTTTACTCGCCCGAAGTCTAACGGGTGTTTACTAAACACTCTCTCGTACTCTTGAACCACCCGATAGACTCCCTGTTTCTGGTGTGATGGAGTGGAGTCAGTACCCAAATGTAGTTGCTGACACCAGTCCTCTATTGTTTTCTTAGAGCCGTTACCTTCCTCTGGTTGAGATGGAGGCAAGGGTTCCACGGCCTGTACAGAATTCTGGTTTATGGTGAACAATTTAGCTAGCGTGGCATACCGGGGCAGGTGTACTTCTCTCTTCCCGATGTTTATTATGCGAACGGGCACCCTCCCATGGCGTACATCAACCACCCCCCGTGCTGTCAAAATGGTGGGCCTACTGTCTGAGTAGACGGGTTCTACCATTGCTTGGTAGTCTCTACCTCTTAGACCAATAGCTGCCCGGCACCAAATCATCATTTCACTTTTTGGGGGCATGGCAATAGGGAAAGGGTCACACATTCTCACGCTTCCAATCTCACCACCGGAGAGTTCCACCTGTTGCCGCCGCATCAGTGCCCGGATCTCTTTTTGGAGCACTCGCTGCTGGCCGGAGCTGGCGTTCTTGGCAACCTGCTGTAAAATGAAAATCACCTCTGCAAGACAATTTTCAATCACATTAGTTCCTAGCGTTATCTTTGGGTGACTCTCGCGCTTGTCAATGTCTACAATGATCAGTCCCTGTGCTGCCAGTTCGACTCTACCGATTTTAATGGTCATCTCTTTGAATCCGATCTGTGGCACGGGTTGACCATTGCTGGCGATGATACTCAAGTCGTCGTCAGGGTAGCGGGTTATATCCGAGTCATTCCAGTACTGCTTGAAGAGCACGTACGGGATGGTGGTGACCTGTGACCCGGTGTCAAGTAGGGCACTCATAGGAATGCCATCCAGTACCACAGGCAAGACTGGACGTCCTCCCACATATTTGTCACGCCAGTTCGATGGGCCTGGTGATCTTATTCCTAGGGGTTGGCCCTCTACCCGAGGTTGTGCCAGTTTAAAGGACAGTACCTTGCCATATGTCCGGGTTGATTGCAGCGGCGGCAGATGGGCTGTCCGTCCTCGTTGTATCGGTCGCTGGGTCTTCCTCTGGCCGGTGGGGTCCTCCTTGGTCGACGCCACGGGATGTCCTCCGGTCCGGATGCCAGCTGGATCTTCCCTGGAGCAGCAACCTGTAAAGACTGCACAGTTCGGGTTAGCGCAGCTACGCTTTTAGCTAGCTCTTGGACCTGATGGTGCAGGTCTGGAGCCGGGTCATTGTTCAAAGCCTGCGCATCAGCCCCCACAGGCCCTGCCGACAAGGGCGCCGCCTCCTGGTGGTAAGCGGTAGTAGGGCGCCTGTGGGTCACAACGCCACCCGGTGCCGGTTCTCGGAGCACCCGAATGGCTCTGTCCTTGAACTGTGCAAAGTCCAGATGAGGATCCTGTAAGGCCATTGCCCGCAACTGGGTTCGGTGGGCATTGCAATATAGTCCCTCTATAAATTGTTCGGTCAACAGCCTGTCCTCGTTTCCCACGCCGTCAGGGTCGGTCTGCTTAATGGCTCTCAGGGCCTCTTGTAGGTTTAGTGCATAGTCCCTTATATTCTCATGTGCTCGCTGTTTGCACCCGTAGAATCTAAGCTTAATCTCAGCTGAGGTGCGGGTATCAAAGGTGTCCTTCAGCCGGGTTAATATCCCTGCGACAGTCCTCCTCCCAGGCGGCCAGGACTTTACCTCCCTTTGGGCTGCCCCGGTTAGTTGGGCCACCAGGATGCTCACTTTTTGCTCTTCTGTGAGGGGGTACACCTGGAAGAGGCTATCCAGCTTTTCTCTAAAGTCATTCAGGGTATGTGACTCCCCTGAGTACTGGGGTAGCCAGGCTGCCCCCGGGATATAGGGCATAGTGAAAGGCATGACCGCAGCAGCGGTGGCGCTGGCGGTGGCTGCGGCAGTGAAGCTCTCCTCCGTATCCGACATCTTCCTCCCCCCTAGTGGACCGTGGCCTACCTTGCGATGATCCTCTTCCGTAGGCCGCGGCTCCGCAGTGGATCGTCAGGGTCGAGGACCTTCCGTCGCACTCCTATGACGTCGGCGTCTGCTGGGCTCCTTCCAGGACCTTACGCAACGTCCGGACGTGAGGCGGGGCTTCAGTTCTCGCGGGCTTTTCGGAGTCCACGCCCCTCTTCTTCCTGCGCGGCGTCTTCAAGATGGCGTCCAACGGCGGGAAAACTCCACGGATGGCGGGAAGAAGGCAGAAGATGGCGTCCAACGGCGGGAAAACTCCACGGATGGCGGGAAGGAGGTGGAAGATGGCGTCGGATGGCGGGAATCTTCACCACAGGTAAGTTTAAAAGTCTCTTTTTCAGGCGCGCAGTACCCGGTGGTTGCGGGCACGGAATCCTGCCGACTACGCCAAAAGTTGACGCGCCCCTGGGCCTGCTGTGTCGTGCGGCATCGCGCGCACGGGGGCTTACCCGGAGCCGGATCAGATGGGGGTAGTAGTCTCGTGGCGGTGACCCGGTCCGTGCCCAGGGAGTCAAACTGAGCGGCAGTATTTAGCAGTAGATGTTATATTGCTCGACTACGCCACCCGTTGAATGCGGTCATGAGACCGCCGCTGCAGGGCAGACCGCTGAGGCCGGTGGTACGGTTGTGCAGCGGGGATGGTATAACCCCCAACGGGAGGGGTATGGCCTCAGGGCAGCGGACGTGGATGATGAAACACTCAGAGACGGTGCGGTGTAGTTCAGGGTCTTTACTGGTGGCAAAGGTAGACCCTCCCGGAGTACTGGCTAGCGATCGGGGCCTGGTCAGTCCGTGAGCAGATGGAATCTTCCCTGGCCAGGCGGAGTTGTAGGCCTCCCCAACTAATCGTACTCTTCTGGCTACCTTGCTAGAGGCGGGTAAAAGTAGCCCACGTCCCTGAGTGTACCGTGTGGTGCTCACCCGTATGGCCGGTGACTCGGGGCCTTCTGGTAGCTTCCGCTCCACGACGGCGGTGCTGGTCCCTTGCGTGTGACCGTGCCTTCGGGTTTCTTGGCCAGAGGACCTGAAATCCCCTGCCGGGCGGTTTCTGCTGCTGGGTAAGGATTAGTCCCCACAGCCTCGGACTCCGGGTCCGGTAAGAACTCTTCAATCAGGGCGAGCTCTACAGCTTCCAGCCCCTGATCTCTTTTAGCACAGCTCCCACACAGCTCCTGATCTTTCTTGCTCCTAAAGCTGCTCCACTACAGACCAGACTGTGTCTCTGTCTGTGTTCTCTCACTCTCTTCTAACCCTGCCTCAGCCCCAGCTTTATATAGGGGAAGTTCTTCCCCTCCCAGGACTGGGCAGGAGGTGTGGCATGCATAGGATGTCTGACCAGGAAACCTCCCACCTGCTCACAGACGTAATATTGCTATTACTGTGGAAACCAGACCCCTGGGGTGCCACACTTCCGGCGCAACTTCAGACACCGCTCAATATACAGTGATCGGCAGCTGTAACAACGCCCCGGCACTGACTGACAGCTCAGCAGTACATCAGTACAGATCCGGCTGTCAGTCTTTACAGGGAGCGGTTACAGGGGCCGCTTAGCCGGCTGTCAGTCAGTGCCAGGGTGCGGTTATAGCCGCCGCTCACTATGTACTGAACAATGACTGAAGCCACGCCGGCCGCGCCTCTATGACTGAAAGCTGGAGGCTGCCGTGGGGAATAAAGTGCATTTCCTCCCGGTAGCCGGCCTTTCAGTAAGACGCCCGGCAGCTTTATAAACCTGCAGATTAACCCCATATCTGCAGGTTAATAGCGTTTAGGGACATGACAGGTTCCCTTTAAAGTATAGAGTGAAAACCACCGGTGGCAGAGCTTCACCAAGGACAACTCACCGGCGTCTAAATGATGTGCACATACCCTTAGGCTACGTTCTCACAATGAGTTTTGGGTGAGTTTTTTATGCTGTATATTTTCGAAAAAAATTCAAGTAACCTATTTTACTTAATGGGGCAGAAAATCTGCTATATCTAAAACTCACTAGAAGCTCATTGTGGGGACGTAGTCTTATACCTCGAAAATCAGAGGGTCCGAGTCATCATTTTGCTTGTTTTTTTAACAATTGATAGCATGTGAACCCCTCTTAGTAATCCTGCAAAACCTTTACTAAAATCTGTGCTGTGCCGTCATAGGGCCCAATACAACATTGTATTTTTTCAAGTCCCTTTTCTCTTTTGTATCATTTGATTTTTTTGTGCCAAATTCCTGAAAGTGGTTGCAAAGTTTGTGCAAAGAAACCTCCCGGACTACAGAACACAAAATCACTTGAAATATATTTGAGTAAAAATGTGACAACTTTTTAAAAAGTCACAATTAGATAATTAGCCGGAAACCCCATAATGATCAATGAAAAAAAAGGGAACGCTGCAGACTTCAAGAAGGCGCAAATTAAAAGAAGAACAAGGCGCAAATGAAAAACACTAAAAACTAGAAAAAAAAGGTGCAAATACACTAATGAATTGTCCCATAGCTTTATAACAGTGCCATAATATGCAGCTTGTGTTGGAACACCTCCCATTATAAAGGGGAACGTGACATCTAGTAGTCAGGTGGTATTACATTTCCAGGAACAGCACAATATGGAGGTCACAGAAGATACATGAACTGTTCCTTCATGGAGGATATTTTATAAAATGAACACGCGGTATCTATACGCTATGGGGGAGTCACTTACATGAGGGTCCGCATGGTCCATAGCAATCTTGTGGAGGTCCAGCAGAGCCTTATTTACGCCCTTTTCAATTTTCAAGGCATTCTCCATAGCATTGGTGCCATTCCCCCATTCATCGGCCTCAGATTTGTGGAGCAAAAATGGACAAAACATTTCATTAATGGCGGATAAATAACGACTTCTATCTACGGATATCTACGCACAACCTGAAATGACATTCCCTCCAGGTTTCATAATTTCACCTGATTTGTACCTTACAGTCCAAGTGTTTTCATCATCTAGGTAGATCCAGGTATGGGAGTAAGTTAGTAGCAGCGAGGGCTTCATGCTTCTTGGAGGACCAATACCGGCTTGGGATATTTTTATGGACGTTATTCCATAATGTCTACAAGTCTCAAAAACTCTATTTCTTCAGAGCAGATGTCCGTCCTGACAGACTATTGACCAACATCTGCTAATTGGCTGCAGAGGACATAACAAGTCATAGCAATGTCCGGAAAAAGCGGTGCTGAAGTCCTAAATGTAATAAGCTGGGGATGTGCAGTAGTGGACAACCCCTTTAATGAACTTGATTACTTAAAGGGGATGTCCACTAATCAGACAACCCCTTCTAAATCCCTATGTTTCTCCCCAGTAAAATAACACTTATATTCACCTTCGGTGTTGGTGTTGTACCAGCTGTCTCGGCACTGGCTCTCCCGGGGCTCATGTCACATAACAATGGCACTGGCATACCGCTAATAACGGCAGACCCCGCAGCTGCTTTGCAACTGTGAGACAGGTGGCGATGTCAGCACAGGCATCGGGCCCCCCGCATCCAGCATCACACTTTCAACTGTATCCACATTCTGGATGCAGATACAATTGAAAGGAATGATGGAGGAGGGAACCGTCTGCTCCCTCCTCCATCATTCTCCTCTGTGCTTCTGATGTCTCAGCTCAGTGGACGTGATAACGTCCCAAAATCGCGTCCACTGTGCCGAGCTGAGCATAGTTTCAAACCACATGCTGCAAAGACCAGAACAGCAGGGGAATGGGGAGAGGTGAGTATTTTTTTTTTAATTAATAAGTAGTTTGTGAGGGCCATCATATTATTTGGAGGGCAAACTGGAAGGCCATGATACTATTTGTAGGGCTACTTGGAGGCCATCATATTATTTGAAGGGTTATTTGGGGGGCATCATCATATTTGGGGTGCTAAAATACTAATTTTAGGGCTGTCTTGGGGACCATCATACTATTTGGAGAACTATGTGGGGGCCATCATTCTACTATTTGGAGGATTATGTGGGGAGCATCATACTATTTGTAGTGCTCTGTGGGGGCCATTATACTACTATTTGAATGGCTATGTGTCAGGCTATCATACTATTTGGAGGGCTATGTGGGGACCGTTCTATTATTTGAAGAGCTGTATGGGGACTATTATACTATTTGGAGGCCTATGTGGGGTCCATTATATTATTTGGAGGGCTGGGTGGGGACTATTATATTGTTTAGAGGCTTATGTGAGGACTATTATTTTATTTGGAGCGTTGTGTTTGGGCCATTATACTATTTGGAGGGCTGTGTGGTGAGGGGCATTATACTGTATAAGTGGCTGATGGGGGTCATTATACTGCTTGGGTGGATAGTGGGGGCCATTACACTGTATGAGGACCATTATACAGTGTGGAGGGCTGTGCGGGGTCCATTATACTGTGTGGAGGGTTATGCGGGGGCCATCATACTGTGTAGAGGTCACTGGGGTTTATCATACTTTGCGGGGGTACTGTAGAGTCATCATACTGTATGTGTGGAGGGTACAGTGGAGAAATTCACTGTGGGGGTATCTTACTGTGTTTGGGGGCACATTTTTGGCCATTAAAGGAGTATCTTAGTACGTGGGAACACTAGGGGGCTTCAATTGGGGCAAAATTACTATGGAAGGGTTGCAAACTTGTGAGGTATGCTCTTCTGTGACCCCGCTGAATATTAATGTTTTTTTGTGGGGGCTTAATTATTACTTCTGCTATGGGACCCCATGATTTCCATGTATGCTCAGGGAAGGTGATAAATCATAAATTAGCTGAATGGAGCTCAAAAGAATAAAAACAAGAGTAGTTACTTCTCCAGTCAGATCAAACTCACTGATGATATCCCAGTTAACTCATTCTGCAGCCAGCAATAGAAATCTTGCTTTAATCTGTTCATATAATCTTATATTTGTGATTCTGCTATTACTATGATGTGGCGTTCTCATCGCAGGCGTTGATACCATGTAAAGGCCTCATACAGGGTCGGACTGGGGTGCCTAGGGCCCACCAGGAGAATTGACTCTAGGGGTCCACACTACAGCATCCATAAACGGTTGTATTACTCGTTCATTTTTCGGCCTCTCCCACTAAAACGTGTGCCTTTTAGCAAACTATACAGTGTGTAAAAGAGAACTGTATTGTGTAGTGCACTATATCAAAGTGTTTCTTGTTAACCAACTTATTTATTGTAGTTAACAGAATCTGTAATTTACAATCAGTAGCGGTTTTTCTTACACATGGCCATTCCTTGTCCTAGGTAAACCACCCAGTCCCTCAGCCAACTTAAACAATTTTCAAAGTGAAGAAAAAGTCATAATCACACAGCCTCACTGCGCATGCGCTTTAACGCGCTATGTTCCCAGAGCATGCGCAGTGAATCTGGTAATCACAGAGCCTCACTGCGCAGGCGGCCGGACATCTACAAGTGCGCCTGCGTCCCACAATATCAGCGCTGGTCAGGAACAGGATTCAAATACATGGACGGCGCCAACAGTGAGTGAATGCTGCGCTCGCCCTTGACTGAATATGACAAGCACGCCCCTATGATTGAAAAGGCAGGTAGGATATAAGTAGGGCCGGCGTCAGCACCCGGCGCACCCGGGCAAGTGCCGGGGCCCTGAGCAGGCAGGGGGGCCCACTGGCGGTCACGCACCCCGTTGGGCTATGGGCGGAGGAGAGCGGTGTCAGCGCCCGCCCTTCTCCCCCGCTTGCTCAGGGCCCCGGCAGCCGGATACTTACCTCTCCCCGTGCCTCTGCAGATCCGCCGTCTTCCTGCTCTGCACTCTCTGTGACGTCTCAGGTCAGAGGGTGCGGTGAAGTCTTTCCACCGCGCCCTCCCCCTGAGCTGTCACAGGGAGCACAGAGCGGAAAGACGCCGCCAACGCTGGAGTCCCGACCCGAGCAGCTGCAGCAGGTGAGGAGGGAGGTGAGTATTTGATTTTTTTTTTAATGTATGGAGGCATGGGGCATAATATGGGGGGGGGTGACATCCTGCATGGGGCATAATATGGGGGGGTGACATCCTGCATGGGGCATTATAAAGAGAGGGGGGTTGACATCCTGCATGGGGCATTATAAAGAGAGGGGGGGTGACATCCTGCATGGGGCATTATAAAGAGAGGGGGGGTGACATCCTGCATGGGGCATTATAGAGAGAGGGGGTGACAGCCTGCATGGGGCATTATAGAGAGAGGGGGTGACATCCTGCATGGGGCATTATAAAGAGAGGGGGTGACATCTTGCATGGGGCATTATAAAGAGAGGGGGTGACATCCTGCATGGGGCATTATAAAGAGAGGGGGGCTGACATCCTGCATGGGGCATTATAAAGAGAGGGGGGTGACATCCTGCATAGGACATTGTAAAGAGAGGGGGTGACATCCTGCATGGGGCATTATAAAGAGAGGGGGTGACATCCTGCATGGGGCATTATAAAGAGAGGGGGTGACATCCTGCATGGGGCATTATAAAGAGAGGGGGTGACATCCTGCATGGGGCATTATAAACAGAGGGGAGTGACATCCTGCATGGGGCATTATGAAGAGAGGGGGTGACATCCTGAATGGGGCATTATAAAGAGGGGGGGTGACATCCTGATTGGGGATTATAAAGAGGGGGGGTGACATCCTGTTTGGGGCATTATAAAGAGAGGGGGTGACATCTTGCATGGGGCATTATAAAGAGGAGGGGTGACAGCCTGCATGGGGCAATATAAGGGGGGAACAGCCTGCATGGGGCATTATAAGGGGGGGGGACAGCCTGCTTAGTGCATTATGTGGGGGGAACAGCCTGCATGGAGCATTATACGGTGGGGGGACAGCCTGTATGGGGCATGATGTGGGGGGTAACAGCTTGCATGGAGCATTATAAGGGGGGAGACAGCCTGTATGGGGCATTATGTGGGGGGTAACAGCCTGCATGGAGCATTATATGGAGGCCAGTATCCTGTATGGAGCGTTATAAGGGGACCAGTATCCTGTATGGAGCGTTATATGGGGGCCAGTATCCTGTATGGAGCTTTATAAGAGGACCAGTATCCTGTATGGAGCGTTATATGGGGGCCAGTATTCTGTATGGAGCCTTATATGGAGGGCAGTATTCCGTATGGAGCCTTATATGGGGGCCAGTATTCCGTATGGGGCCTTACATGGGGGCCAGTATTCCGTATGGGGCCTTATATGGGGGCCAGTATTCCGTATGGGGCCTTATATGGGGGCCAGTATTCCTTCATGGGGTCTTATATGGGGGCCAGTATTCCTTTATGGGGCCTTATATGGGGGCAAGTATTCCGTATGGGGCCTTATATGGGGGCCAGTATTTCGTATGGGGGCCAGTATTCCGTATGGGGCCTTATATGGGGGCCAGTATTCCATATGGGGCCTTATATGGTAGCCAGTATTCCGTATGGGGCCTTATATGGGGGCCAGTATTCCTTTATGGAGCCTTATATGGGGGCCAGTATTCCGTATGCGGCCTTATATGGGGGCCAGTATTCTGTATGGAGATATGTGGTGCCCATTATACTGTACGAGGACTATGTGGGGTCATTATTCTGTATGGAGCAATATATAATGGGGCCCATAAAACTGTATGGAGGACTTAGTGGTGCCCATAATACTGTATGGAGGACTATATTGTCCGGTCTGCACTGTGTGCTGCGAGGATTCTCCGGCTTCTGAGCTATTGTAGAATTTACAGTAGATATCACTCATGTAATGTAAGAAGTGAAATCTTTGCATTGTACTATATATATAGATTTCTCTGCGGTATCTGTGCATCATGAATCGTGGTATGTGTTAGAGGGGCCCACTGAGACTCGCCCGGGGCCCAGAAAAACCTGGAGCCGGCCCTAGATATAAGTATATTAAACGTTATAAATTCATTATAGCTGCAGTGATTTTCATGAAAACAGCTTGCTAGTGATGCACATTGCGTCACTACCAACGCTATGGGGGCAGTGTAGAGGGCAGCTAGGACGTGACAGGTTCTCTTTAACCCCTTAAGCCCCGCGGGTGGTTTGCACGTTAATGACCGGGCCAATTTTTACAATTCTGACCGCTGTCACTTTATGAGGTAATTACTCTGGAACGCTTCAACGGATCCCCCTGATTCTGAGACTGTTTTTTCGTGACATATTGTACTTCATGATTGTGGAAAAATTTCTTCGATATCACTTGCGTTTATTTGTGAAAAAAAATGGAAATTTGGCGAAAATTTTGAAAATTTTGCGATTTTCAAAATTTGAATTTTTAAGCCCTGAAATCAGAGCGATATGTCGCACAAAAGAGTTAATAAATAACATTTCCCACATGTCTACTTTACATCAGCACAATTTTGGAACCAAAATTTTTTTTTGTTAGGGAGCTATAAGGGTTAAAAGTTGACCAGCGATTTCTCATTTTTCCAACAAAATGTATAAAACCATTTTTTTAGGGACCACATCACATTTGAAGTCACTTTGAGAGGTCTTTATGACAGAAAATACCCAAAAGTGACACCATTCTAAAAACTGCACCCCTCAAGGTGCTCAAAACCACATTCAAGAACTTAATTAACCCTTCAGATGCTTCACAGGAATTTTTTGAATGTGGAAGAAAAAAATGAACATTTAACTTTTTTCACAAAAATGTTACTTTAGACCCAATTTTTTTTATTTTCACAGGGCTAACAAGAAAAAATGGACCCCAAAATTTGTGTGCTTGTGTGGCACTCCGAGGCTTACTGGCATCCCCCACACTCTCACAGGGATCCAGGCTTCACCTCCACCGGAGTCCACCAGGCCTCACCAGGCTTCCCACGAGCGGTGTTCCCCACACACAGGGAACAGCCTCGTGCCGCTCACACGGTGCCCACACAGGAGCTCCCAACACCCAGGAACTCCTACACACCGGAACACACCTGTCACAAATCACACAGGGTTTATATATACTGCAGCACACACACAGATAGGACCTTAACTGATGTCAGAGTCATGTGTCCACACCCTCTGTGTGCATAAGGACCTGTGTGATGTCACAGTCATGTGACCAGTCCGTTAAAGAGGAAGGTACATGGTCATTCAAAAACACACCAAACCATTAAAGGGATGTCTGCTACATCACTATATATATATGTATGTGTTTATATATATATGTGTATGTATGTATATGTATGTGTGTATATATATGTGTGTGTATATATATATGTGTGTGTATATATATATATATGTATGTATGTGTGTATGTGTATATATATATATATATATATATATATATATATATATATATATATATACATATGTGTGTGTGTGTGTGTTTGTACATACATACATACGTGGTCAAAATTGTTGGTACTCCTCGTTTAATGAAAGGAAAAACCCACAATGGTCACAGAAATAATTTGAATCTGACAAAAGTAATAATAAATTAAAAATCTATGAAAATGAACAAATGGAAGTCAGACATTGCTTTTCAACCCTGCTTCCACAGAAGTTTTTAAAAAATGTAACTCATGATATAGGCCTGGACAAAAATGATGGTACCCCTGAAAATAATGTGACAACAGATACATGTTAAATCAAGTTGTGTCCACTAATTAGCATCACAAGTGTCTACAATCTTGTAATCAGTCAGTGGGCCTGTATATAGGGCTACAGATACTCACTGTGCTGTTTGGTGACATGGTGTGTACCACACTCAACATGGACCAGAGGAAGCAAAGGAAAGAGTTGTGTCAGGAGATTAGAAAGAAAATTATATACAAGCAAGTTAAGGGTAAAGGTTATAAGACCATCTCCAAGTAGCTTGATGTTCCTGTGACTACAGTTGCACATATTATTTAGAAATTTAAGAACCATGGGACTGTAGCCAACCTCCCTGGACGTGGCAGCAGGAGGAAAATTGATGACAAATCAAAGAGACGGATAATTCGAATGGTAACAAAAGAGCCCAGGATAACTTCTAAAGAGATTAAAGGTGAGCTTCATGCTCAAGGAACATCAGTGTCAGATCGCACCATCCGTTGTTGTTTGATCCAAAGTGGACTTCATGGGAGACGACCAAGGAGAACACCATTGTTGAAAAAAATTTCATAAAAAAGCCAAACTGGAATTTGCCAAACTACATGTTGACAAGCCACAAAGCTTCTGGGAGAATGTCCTATGGACAGATGAGACAAACATTGAAGTTTTTGGCAAGGCACATCAGCACTATGTTCACAGACGGAAAAGTGAAGCATATCAAGAAAAGAACACTGTCCCTACTGTGAAACATGGAGGAGCTCTGTTATGTTCTCGGGCTGCTTTGCTGCATCTGGCACAGGGTGTCTTGAATCTGTGCAGGGTAAAATGTAATCTCAAGACTATCAAGGGATTCTAGAGAGAAATGTGCTACCCATTGTCAGAAAGCTTGGTCTCAGTCATGGGTCTTGCAACAGGATAATGACCCAAAACACACAGCTTATAACACCCAAGAACGGCTAAGAGGAAAACTTTCAACTATTCTGAAGTGGCCTTCTATGAGCCCTGACCTAAATCCTATTGAGCATCTTTGGAAAGAGCTGAAACCTGCCATCAGGAAAAGGCAACCTTCAAACACGATACAACATAAATAAAACTGTTACACTCGTGCCTGGACTGACTGGCGTGAGCGTGATTAGTGATCCCACTGTACCATGAACCGAGGAGTGCCTGGAGGGGCATAACTAAGTATCTACCCGATCCGACCAAGGTCGCACGGAGGCTAACGACTCCGTGAACCAAGGAGGAACCGAGCAGAGGGACCAGGTGCTACTCCAGGTTAGACCCCGGTCACAGCTGTTGACCCACACCGGGGAATGCAGGAACGGGCAGGTTAGGCTGGCACACAGACAGTTGGGTATTGGCAGGCACGGCTGGAGTGCAGACAAGAGGATACTGGCAAGCACGGCTGGTATGCAGACAGGAGGGCACTGGCAAGGCACGGCTGGTATGCAGACAGGGGGGTACTGGCAAACACGGCTGGAGTGCAGACAGGGAGGCACTAGCAGGTTGGAACGCAGGCTGGATAGGGTCCAGTACAAACTGGGATTCAGGAACAGAACCGCAGATGCGGTAGACAAGCAGAGCAGAGAGGAACCGCTGGAACGGTAGGCAAGGCAGAGCAGAGAGATACCGCCAGAGCGGTGAGCAAGGCAGAGCAGGGCGAAACCGCCGGAGCGGTGGGCAAGGCAGAGCAGGAGGAACCGCCAGAGCGGTGAGCAAGGCAGAGCAGGGCGAAACCGCCGGAGCGGTGGACAAGGCAGAGCAGAGAGGAACCGCCGGAGCGGTGAGCAAGGCAGAGCAGAGAGGAATAATGAATGCACTTGGGCACACAAATCATCAAGATCTGCTGACGGCAACTCCTTTTGCAATGCTCGACCAATGAAGTGCTTGATGGGAGTCAAATCCGGAGATGCTTCTGGCCATGGTATCATGTTTAAGTCAAGCATGCTGCTCACAGTAGCACCTGCAACATGTAGCTTAACATTTCCATGTTGAAAAATAGTTACTGAGGCACGTTTAAGAAATGTCCATATCACTGGTTCCACGACCAAATCAATGTAACACTGAGCAGTTAGTATACCTGGAATGAAGACTAGAGGGGTCCTGCTACCATATATTATTACACAGCACACCATAATCCCGGGAGTACAATCGGTGTGACATTCTTTCTCGAATGCCAGTATTCTAATCTAGTCCAATTCCTCATATATGCCTACACACAGTATGATACCACTTTCATGGCCCCACAGTGGCTATCACACTCAATATGATGCCCCCACGGTCCTATTACACACAGCATGATGTACAGTATGATTCCCCCTGACAATACATTTCCCCACACAGTACATTGAAAGAAGACATCCATTGTGTTCTACCTATAACCTAACATGTTGATACAAAGGAAGGCAAAAGACCCATGAGGCAGATGCTAATTGCCCCCTATTAACGAAAAAATCCTTCCCAACTCCACTAATGGCAATTAGACTAGTTCCCTGGATGAACGTCCTATCACAGAATCTAGTTCCCATAACCTGTAATATATTTTTCAACAAAAGCATCCGGGCCATACTTGAACTTGTCTAGTAAATCAACAATTACAATATGATGTTCTCGAAAGTCTGAATATTAAAAATGGTGAACATTGGACATAATTTCAAAAAACATCACAGTAAAAGATAATGCCTTACCAACACCAGGTCAGATTACCAATGCACTGCAGGATGCAGCAAGCCTCCATGATAAAGGCGGGGGCAGCACATGTGCAAAATACTGATGCAGACAGCCACTCACTAACCTACCAATTCATGGAGGGGGTGGCTGTGTAGTATTATACATGCACACCGATGGAGTCTGCATAGGGCGCCAGTCACACAGATATGTGTGATACACAGTGTCTGGCTTGCAGCCTATTGATGTCTTGCTTGCAGCGTATTGATGACGCCCATAGTATTAGATCAGGCGGGTTGCCCAGAACTATATACATGCACCCCCACAGGACAGACGCCCCAATTCACCCAGCCAACACTAAAGAGGCCTGGCTGCATCCTGCAAAAAGATGTGCAAAAAAGATGAAAAATAGTATATAAGATAAGTACACCACATGAGGTATTGGACGATATTTTGGCCAAAATACGCAAGCTCACAACTCCATCGGTGTGCATGCATAATACTACACAGCCACCCCCTCCAAGAATTGGTAGGTTAGTGAGTGGCTGTCGGCATTAGTATTTTGCACATGTGCTGCCCCCGCCTTTATCATGGAGGCTTGCTGCATCCTGCGGTGCACTGGTAATCTGACCTGGTGTTGGTAAGGCATTATCTTTTACTGTGATGTTTATGTTCCCGAAAGTCCCGTAATTTCACTATTCTTAGAGTAAAGAATCGCCATCTATGATGACTGAGAAACCATCTTTCTTCTAGTAGGAGAGGGTGCCTCCTTGTCATCGTTGAAGGTCTATATGTAAAAAGTTCCTTAATAAGATCTCTATACTGTTTCTTCTTATATTTGTACATTGTAATAAGATCGCCCTTAAACCTTCATTATTCCAAACTGAATAACCCTAACTTTGATAACCTGTCTTGGAATTGCAGTGCACCAATTCCCTTAATAACCTTGGTTGCATTTGTCTGCATACGTCCTAGTTCAACTATGTCCGTCTTATACACCAAAGACCAAAATTATACACAGTATTCTAAATGTGGCTGAATTAGTGACTTGTATACAGACAAAACTATGTTCTTATCATAAGCATCTATGCCTCTTTTAATGCTTCCATGGTTCTATTTGCCTTGGCAGCAGCGGCCTAGCACTGGTTATTAAAGTTGAGTTTGCTGTCCACCCATACACCCAAGTCTTTTCCAGTGATGGTTTTCCCAGTGTTTAGTACATAATTGTACATTGTAATTTGTCCCAAGCAAGAACATTTATCTACATTAAACTTCAATTGCCATTTTTCAGCCCAAACCTCAAGCTTACATAAATCCCTCTGTAATATTACATTATCCTCCTATGTACTGATAACCTTGCAGAGTTTACGATCATCTGAAAATATTGAAATTTTACTCTGTATACCCCCCAAAAGGTCATTAATAATTGTATTAAATAGAAGTCCCAATACTGACTCCTGGGGTACACCACTTTTAAATGTGACCCAGTTAGTGTGTTCCATTAATAACCATCATCTGTTTCTTATCACTGAGCTTTTTTTTGTTTCTTTCGAAATCATCTATACGGTTCCAGACATATGGACCTTTTTAAGTGCTTAAATGACACTCTTCCTTCAGAGAATCTTCTGGGCCATGGAAACTGGCATGACTTTGGGGTTACTTGTAGTTTTGAATGATTCATTTTACTATTCAATGTACTAAAAATGGGGAAAAAAATCCATTTGTGGTGAAATTGGACCAAATACTGATAGTGGGACGGTAGCCTAAATCTCGGTCTCCTTTGAAGCTCAGCATATAGATGAGCTCCAGAGGAGCACCAAGACAGCGGGCACAGGGCCCTCACTGTCCTAGTGACCCATCAGCCCCCGAGATCATGTCACAGGGCACAGATGGGAGCTGGTAAATGGAAGCAGTGGCACTGGTTACATTTACGTGCTGCTGTCAGAGATTGACAGCAGCATTTAAATGATTAACTTGTCGTAATTAATTGCTGTACTTTTATGTTAGAGGAGCAGGAAAGAAGGAAAAGCCGAGCTGTGGAGTTAGTATCAGAAGAACGTACCAACTCCAACTGCAGGTAGAAAAAAATGTAAATACTTATATAGTGTTAATATTGTATATTATAAATTATTTTCATGCATAAATTGCTGAATATTTACTATTATTTGTTGCAGTATATTTGGTATTAGTAATTATTATAGTTGGAAATTTGACTTACTGACACCACAGCCCTAGTTAAAAGGGTTTTCCACAAGTGAATATATTTATATATATACTAGATGGTGTCCCAATTCTAACGCATCGGGTATTCTAGAATATGTATGCGGCCGACTGGGCGCAATCAGCAGAGTGGTGTTTAAATTTGGCGCCAATCTCGCTGATTGGTCGCGGTCGGCTGGCGGCCGCGACCAATCAGCAGAGCGTTGTTTAAATTTGGCGCCAGAGCATTGTTTAAATTTGGCGCCAATCTCGCTGATTGGTCGTGGCTGGTGTCCGCGACCAATTAGCAGAGCGTTGTATAAATTTGGCGCCAATCTCGCTGATTGGTCGTGGCTGGCATCCGCGACCAGTCAGTAGAGCATTGTTTAAATTTGGCGCCAAAATCGCTGATTGGTCGCGGGCAGCGTCCGCGACCAATCAGCACAGCAGTGTTTAAATTTGGCGCCAAAATCGCTGATTGGTCGCGGGCAGCGTCTGTGACCAATCAGCACAGCAGTGTTTAAATGTTGCGCCAAGATCGGTGATTGGTCGTGGCCGCTATTTAAATGTGGCGTCCAAATCGGTGATTGGTCGCGGGCAGCGGCCGCGACCAATCAGCACAGCGGTGTTTAACTTTTGCGCCAAGATCACTGATTGGTCGCGGCCAGAGACCGCGACCAATCAGCGAATCGTATAGGTGAGGACCGGGGAGCAGAATCGTATTGGTGAGGACCGGGGAGCGCCGCTGCCTGTGTGGCTACTTCCGCTGCGAGAAGCCGGGAGATGAGCGGCTTCTCGCAGCAGAAGTATCCCGACCCGCAGCGCCGCTCCCCGGTCCTCCCTTGACACCCTAGCCGCATGGAGGTCAACGCCACTGCCTGTGCGGCTACTTCCGCTGCGAGAAGCCGGGAGATGAGCGGCTGCTCGCCGGTCGGGGTTCTTCTGCTGCTAGCGGCCGGGAGATGAGAGCCTCGCGCCAGTCATCTCCCGGCTGCATCGCCGCTGAGCTCCGTCCCGCAGATGAGCCTCTAACGGCCGCCATCTTTTTTCTGAAATCCCGCGTCGCTGATTGGCCGCTGCTGGACCAATCAGTGACGCGGGATTTCCCCGACAGACAGACAGACAGACAGACGGGATAAGACGATTATATATATAGATATACGCGGTGTGCAGAATTATTAGGCAAATTGTATTTTAGAGGATTATTTTTATTGTTGATCAACAACTATGTTCTCAATCAACCCACAAGACTCATAAATATCCAAGCTTAATATTTTTGGAAGTTGGAGTGGTTTTTTTAAGATTTGGCTATCTTAGGAGGATATTTGTTTGTGCAGGTAACTATTACTGTGCAGAATTATTAGACAATTTAATAAAAACCAAATATAATCCCATCTCACTTGTTTATTTTCACCAGGTAAACCAATATCAGTGCACAAAATATAGAAATAAACATTTCTGACATGCAAAGACAAAAACCCAAAAAATTAGTGATCAGTATAGCCACCTTTCTTTATGATGACACTCAACAGCCTTCCATCCATAGATTCTGTCAGTTGCTTGATCTGTTTTCGATCAACATTGCGTGCAGCAGCCACCTGTTATGTTCTGCTACCAGAGCTAAGGAAAGAGAGGAGATCTGTCCCTACTATAGGACTCAGCTGAATCCCTACGATGTAACAGGGAACCTGATCCTGCGATCAGACCTGCTAAAGTCCTAAGCTAGTCTGTACGAAGACCTATAGATGTGGGGGAGGAATCCCTACAAGTACTAAGGACTGGGAGGAATATGGGACACCTCCTAACAGAAATAGTAGCAGACAGACGAACAAACAAAATATAAAGAACATAGAGGTCCGTAGACCAAGCAAACTAACAGAGCAAGACACAGAGCACAGGCTAGCTAGAAAGTAGATATACAATGAAGTCCAGCAAAGCCAGAAGGGCGGAGCAGGATTAAATAGGCCAACAAGGTCATGTGACCAGCAAAGGAAAAAACCTAAGAGCAAGGTTCTAACAGTACCCCCCCTTCTAAGAGGATCCTCCGGATCCCCTAGGACCAGGCTTATCAGGAAATCTCCTGTGAAACGCTCTGATAAGTCTGGACGCGGAAACATCATCTGACCTCACCCAAGAGTTATCCTCGGGTCCGAAACCTTTCCAGGCCACAAGATACTGCAAACTACCTCTATACCGTCTAGAGTCAAGGATGCGAGAAATTTCATATTCCCCGTCCTCCACCACCGGAGGAACAGAGGCAGAGGCGTCACCATCCGACACAACAGCTTTTTTTAACAGAGAGACATGAAAGACCGGATTAATTCTCCAGGAGGTAGGAACCTCCAACCTAACAGCAGATTGGTTGACAACCTGAAGCACCTTAAAGGGCCCTACAAACTTGGGACCCAATTTCTTAGAAGGAATCCTCAACCGCAGATTCCTAGAGGACAACCAAACCATGTCACCAACAGCGAACAAAACCTCCTGTCGTTTCCTATCAAAGTAGTCTTTAGATTTTCTGTTGGCCTCCTGAAGATTACCACGCACATCCGTCCAAACTCTTTCCAAATCACCGGAAAAATTCTCCTCCTCAGGCACGGCAGATCCCAACTTGGAGAACGACCCAAACGACGGATGTCTCCCAGAACAACAAAAAAAAGGCGAACAACCAGCAGAAGAAGATGTATGATTGTTCAGAGCAAATTCGGCAAGTGGCAGAAACTCAGACCACCCCTCTTGATTGTCTGCCACAAAACAACGCAAGAACTGCTCAACATCCTGGTTTTTCCTTTCTGTCTGGCCATTAGATTCAGGATGATATCCGGACGAAAACGACAAATGAATTCCCCATCAATTACATTCAGTGTAGACCCGCAATCAACAAACACCCGAAATTCCATTAATTTTTCCTGAGCAATCGTGGAAGCAGCTAAAAATACACCCTTGGAATTTAAACAGGCAATACGGGCGTGACTGACCATTTTTTTTTCTTTCTTCATACGAAGCTCACAGCCTTTAATCAAATGACCAGATTTTCCGCAATAGAAACACAAGCCTTTCGAAAAACGACGGTCTTTTTCTTGAGAGCGAGGTGCCACCGATCCAATCTCCATCGGTTCACCACTGTTAGTACACACATTCTCATAACCAGAAACTGACATAGCAGAGGATTTGCTCTCATTAACCCTAGCACGCAGTCTTCTATCCACCCGTATAGCTAATTGCATAGCCTGTTGCAAATCCTCAGGTGTAGGATAAGCAATTAGCAGGTCTTTAACCCTTTCACTGAGCCCAGCAAGAAATAGACTTTTCAGAGCAGAATCGTTCCACCCGTTGGACCAACGACGAAAATGTGTACAATATTTTTCGACATTACCTGATCCTTGTTTTAAACGTCTCAACTCAGTCTCAGCTGATGCGACACGGTCAGGATCATCATATAATAGTCCTAAAGCAGAAAAAAAAACTATCCACTGATCTGAAGCATGTATCACTAGGTTGCAAAGAAAAGGCCCACTCCTGAGGCTCTTTGCGCAAAAGTGACATTATGAACCCTACGCGCTGGGATTCATCCCCAGAGGACTTGGGTCTCAAACGAAAATACAATAAGCAAGCATTTTTAAATGAAAAAAATTCTCGATGTTCACCAAAAAATAAATCCGGCAAACATACCTTAGGCTCCAAGAAATGTGCTCCAGAACAGTTACTCACGTGCTGACGGAGCTCGGCCACTTCCAGAGAGAGTCCCTGCAGGTGTTTAGCCAAATCCTGAACCGACACCATGATGGAACAAAAAAAATCTTTCCTTAGAGAATTTGCTGGCTGGACTTACTGTTATGTTCTGCTACCAGAGCTAAGGAAAGAGAGGAGATCTGTCCCTACTACAGGACTCAGCTGAATCCCTACGATGTAACAGGGAACCTGATCCTGCGATCAGACCTGCTAAAGTCCTAAGCTAGTCTGTACGAAGACCTATAGATGTGGGGGAGGAATCCCTACAAGTACTAAGGACTGGGAGGAATATGGGACACCTCCTAACAGAAATAGTAGCAGACAGACGAACAAACAAAATATAAAGAACATAGAGGTCCGTAGACCAAGCAAACTAACAGAGCAAGACACAGAGCACAGGCTAGCTAGAAAGTAGATATACAATGAAGTCCAGCAAAGCCAGAAGGGCGGAGCAGGATTAAATAGGCCAACAAGGTCATGTGACCAGCAAAGGAAAAAACCTAAGAGCAAGGTTCTAACACCACCACAGCCTCCCAGACCCTGTTCCGAGAGGTGTACTGTTTTCCCTCCCTGTAGATCTCACATTTTATGATGGACCACAGGTTCTCTATGGGGTTCAGATCAGGTGATCAAGGGGCCCATGTCATTATTTTTTCTTCTTTTAGACCTTTACTGGCCAGCCACGCTGTGGAGTAGTTGGATGCATGTGATGGAGAGTTGTCCTGCATGAAAATCATGTTTTTCTTGAACGATACCAACTTCTTCCTGTACCACTTCTTGAAGAAGTTGTCTTCCAGAAACTGGCAGTAGGTCTGGGAGTTGAGCTTCACTTCATCCTCAACCCGAAAAGGTCCCACAAGTTCATCTTTGATGATACCAGCCCATACCAGTACCCCACTTCCACCTTGCTGGCATCTGAGTCGGAGTGGAGCTCTCTGCCGTTTACTGATCCAGCCTCTGGCCCATCCATCTGGCCCATCAAGAGTCACTCTCATTTCATCAGTCCATAAAACCTTTGAAAAATCAGTCTTAAGATATTTCTTGGCCCATTCTTGACGTTTTATCTTATGCTTCTTGTTCAAAGGTGGTCGTTTTTCAGCCTTCCTTACCTTGGCCATGTCCCTGAGTATCGCACACCTTGTGCTTTTTGATACTCCAGTAGCATTGCAGCTCTGAAATATGGCAAAACTGGTGGTGAATGGCATCTTGGCAGCTTCACGCTTGATTTTCCTCAATTCATGGGCAGTTATTTTGCGCCTTTTTTGGCCAACACGCTTCTTGCGACCCTGTTGACTATTTGCCATGAAACGCTTGATTGTTCGGTGATCACGCTTCAAAAGTTTGGAAATTTCAAGACTGCTGCATCCCTCTGCAAGACATCTCACAATTTTGGACTTTTCAGAGCCCGTCAAATCTCTCTTCTGACCCATTTTGCCAAAGGAAAGGAAGTTGCCTAATAATTAAGCACACCTTATAATATAGGGTGTTGATGTCATTAGCCAACACCCCTCCTCATTACAGAGATGCACATCACCAGATTTACTTAATTGGTAGTTGGCTCTCAAGCCTATGCAGCTTGGAGTAGGACAACATGTATAAAAAGTATCATGTGATCAAAATACTCATTTGCCTAATAATTCTGCACACAGTGTGTATATATATATATATATATATCACACTATAATACAGTATGTCTTTTTTAGTTGAACAATTGGGATGTGGCTGCTGGGACCCCCAGGATGCCCAGTACTGAATCCAACTGGTTCTTATACATAAACCTTAAGTAGAGCCACATGAAGGTAAAAGGATCAGAGTGCCTGAAAAATGTATGGATCAGAAGGTGTTTTTCCCTGGATTGACTGTCATTCGTAGATGTAACAGAATCACTGGTCTTCTCTTCCACTTTTGGCTGAGGATTAGAGGATTAACATGAAACATGGAAACGATATTCTCTCATCAGACATATATGATGTTTAGTACTGATATGCCATAAATGTCAGTAGTATTACATTAAATGCAAAGGGACATTAATCAATTTGAAATGATTCTTTTTAGTTTTTTTTTTATTAAGAATTACATGGAAGAATGAAGAGATGTTCTTGGAGGGCCTTCTTCTGCAGATGTTACTTGCTGGTCAGAAGGCCACAGGTAGATGGTACAAGTCCTTCCACACAGGTGCATCTTTAATGGTGGACATGCTGTACTAGGCACTAGACATGAAGGGTTTTTCACATTGAGATGTTTGTGTTGCTCCGATGACAGGGAGCAAATATGCAGCTTTGTCTGATGGAGCGAGCAACCCTGGATAATCCACGCCGGCAAGATGATATCAGCCGGCGGAAGGTGGAACCTGTGAGAGGAGACAAAGAGACATAACTAATGTAAGTAATGGGACTACATATTAGAGCAGGGATGTCACACTCAAACACACAGAGGGCCAAAATGAAAAACTTGGACCCCACATAATCCTACATACAGAATAATGGCCCCACATAGTCCTCCGTACAGTATAATGGGCCCCACATTGTCCTCCATACAGAATAATGGCCCCAAATAGTGGTGGTGGTTCTGTTGTCGTGGGTCAAATATAACCACCCTGCGGGCCAGGTTTGGTCCACGGGCCAGAGTTTGACATGTATGTATTAGAGGATACTACTGTAGTGTCACTGTGACAGGATGATAGAGGAGTCGTATCCATACAGATGTACGGGGTCATTGTCAGTAATCCTACAGATAATATCTGCTCCACATGACTCCTTCTCACTGACTGACATCATGCAACATGGAGCTTATTGTTACACTTACCTCTTCTACTTCTTCTCTCTTCTACCTTCTCTGTTTTTTGTCGATCTTTCGATGCAGATTTTCTTTTCCCCTGAACTGGTGATTCTGATAAAAAAAACAAGAAAAAGATGTATATTATAAACTCCTAAAAGATTAGCTTTGTATCTTTATATAGAATTCTGTTATTCTTGTACCCTGTAGTCCCGGTAATTGATTATTGCACCATAATAGAGAGAATATGTCATATATACATAAAACCACCTGAGGGTCTGAGAATTAGATTGCCTTGTGAACTGATTAATATGAAACCTGTAGGTTTTCCGATATGTGGTGTCTAGCCAGGGAACTATGTCCCCTTATTAACATGATAACACTGCGGCATCCTGCAAGTAATATCTTAAAATAAGTTAGCTAAAACCTCAGTGCATTCTTAAGGTGATAAGGATCAGTATAGGCCTAGATGGAGCCATGGGTGCAGTATTCAGAATCAGTTTGGCAGAAGACTGAATGGCTTCTTATGCATTAAAAATTATAACCTATGAGGCTATGTGCCCACGTAGCAGATTTGATGCAGAGCGTTTTTGCCTCTCTCTGGCAGAAAAAAACGTATGCAGATTTACATGCAGATTTACATGCGTTTTTTCTGCCAGAGAGAAGCGTTTTTTCAGCATTTTTACATGCGCTTTCGCATGCGTTTTTTCAAGAAGTTTTCCAAACGATTTTGAGCATCACTTGGAAAAGTGCTTGACAAGTTGGTCACACTATTTAAATCCATGCAACCGGCATGGATTTATATAGTGTGACCGAGTAATAGTTAAAAAAAAAGAATAAGAATGGTAAAAAATGAAAAAAAAAAGATTATACTCACCTTCCGGTGTCTTCCCGGTGTCATCTCTGCTGCGTCCGGTCTCTTGCAATGCTCGCGGTGCTGTGAAGGACCTGCGGTGACGTCATTGAGTCATGTGATGGGTCACATGACTCAGTGACGTCATGACAGGTCCTTCACAACAGCGCGAGCATTGCAAGAGACCGGACGGCGTGGACAAAACACTGGGAGGACATCGGAAGGTGATTATAAGCTTTATTTTTTATTTTAAATTCTTTTCTTTACAGATTCTATGGTACCCAGGTCTGGATGAGAGTCTCCTCTCCTCCAGACTTGGGTACCATCCGCACATTAGAAAGCGCCAATTACGCAAGTACAGATGCAGTCTTGCGGAATTAGCGCGTTCTAATGCAAGTCAATGGCGGCGATTACGCTGCGCGTCCGCAAAATTAATGGACATGCTGCGTATTTTTGAGCGCAGCATAAACGCTGCGGAAAAATACGCAGCATGGGCATTGAAAGTGCGGAATTGCATTGGAGACCATGGGGGAAGGTTTACCAAGCGTTTCCCAAGTGTTTACGCTGTAGAAATTCCGCAGCGTAAACGCTTGAAAAACGCATCGTGGGCACACAGCCTAAGAGTGAGGATTTTTATAAAATGAAATGTTGGGCTGTTTTCACATTACACTTTTTGACACAGGCTGCAATAGAATGACCTATAGAGCTATACATACCTGACAATATGGATGACTGTCTGCCTTCAGCAGTGAAACACTGCTTGTCATCATCAGACTTAGAGGGGGAAGAATCTTTCTGCGTCTGGTTGTCATCAGATTTAGAGGGGGAAGAATCTTTCTGCCTCTGCTTATCATCATCAGATTTAGAGGGGGGAGAATCTTTCTGCATCTGGTTGTCATCAGATTTAGAGGGGGGAGAATCTTTCTGCGTCTGGTTGTCATCAGATTTAGAGGGGGGAGAATCTTTCTGCGTCTGGTTGTCATCAGATTTAGAGGGGGGAGAATCTTTCTGCGTCTGGTTGTCATCAGATTTAGAGGGGGGAGAATCTTTCTGCGTCTGGTTGTCATCAGACTTAGAGGGGGGAGAATCTTTCTGCGTCTGGTTGTCATCAGATTTAGAGGGGGGAGAATCTTTCTGCGTCTGGTTGTCATCAGACTTAGAGGGGGGAGAATCTCTCTGTGTCTGGTTGTCATCCTCAGATTTAGAAGGGGGAGAATCTTTCTGCGTCTGGTTGTCATCAGACTTAGAGGGGGGAGAATCTCTCTGTGTCTGGTTGTCATCAGATTTAGAAGGGGGAGAATCTTTCTGCGTCTGGTTGTCTTCAGACTTAGAGGGGGGAGAATCTTTCTGTCTGTTTGGTAGAAGAAAAACATATAAATTACAAGTGAAAACAATAGATACGGATACAACACCTGTCTGCAAAGCCCATTAGGACATCTGAATAACATGAAGGGGATGCTGTGCTCAAGACCCTCTTCTACCAGCAAGAATGGAGAATCACTAGCAATATTTATTTTCCTGTAATGAACTGGAAATTAAAGCTGGTCATAGTTATCAACTTTCATCACCAGCGTTATCACAAGTCAGAAACATGGTGATCAGCAATCATGTGGTCATCGATACTGGATTTAGTATCGACTTACACTCGTCTTGAATTTGGTGTTGTGAACACATATCAGAATGGACCCCATAAAAATAATTTGCTCACATGTCTGACTGTTTTGCACTTTCTGGTGAATACCCTGGAGGTGACTTGGGTTCTTCATTGTTCATCATCTTGGTATGGATGGAACAGAGCTAATACAAAGAGGAAAAAAAAATATTTTAATATTTTACAATTTTATTTTAATTACAGGTTGTATGGATCTTATTGGTCACATACTTACTTTAGAAAGCCTATGCGAAGATGATAGAAAGTTTTGGCTTTCCGGCCAGTCATTATCTTCACTTGTGTCCCCCTCATCTGAATCAATATGTTGATGTCTGCTACATCGAGCTGAAAAGTACAAGAGTTAATCGAGATTATTAGCATAATACTTTGTCCTGAACAGTCACCATTTGATCATGAATCAAGGTGGGGACTGATTCTCACTTAAAATGAAATACAAGACACACAGCAGCTTTCTGCAGATGATGTCTCATTCTACTTACTGTCAAAGTAGATGGTATCCTCTTCTGACTCAAGATCAGGAATGAACAGCGACTTCTGACTTAGAAGGTTGTCAAAATCTAAGTTACGCAGGAATGGATGAAATTTGATCTCATTTGCTCCTCCTTGAAAAGGAAAACAATGAATAGTGATATAGTTATTGTCAAAGAGACAAGTTTCTTAGGCCTCCTACACATATCCGTGTTTGCACTACATGTGGCATCCATTTTTCTTTCACGTATGCCACCCGTACCCATTATCATCTATGCTGCTGTTTTTTTGTGGCAGCACAGATGACAAGTCCCAATACAAGTCTATGGGACCCTGAAAAACACGTACATCACACAGATGGCATCCGTGTGCCATTTGTGTGCCTTCCTTACGCTGTATCTGTTTAACATTACAAAGTATAAGAGATACTTTATCATTTCTTTTTCTTTGCCGTACCGGAAAAACACTGATGGCACACTGATGGCACACTGATTCAAAACACTGATGACACTAGTACTGTTTTTTTCCGGTACTGGTTTCAGTACTGATTTTATACGGACGTGTGAAGGGGGCGTTAATCTGAACGGTTGACGTAACAGAGCCGAAGTGAAGTAGATGTACTGAAAGTCTTAGCATGAAGAATGGGGAATGGCCAAGCTGGTAGAGAACAAAACCTCAGTGCTGATCCTCATTATTCATTTTCTGTTCACAGAGGTGTAATAAGTCATTAATAATAGTATTATATACATTACCTGTCCCAAGTCTTTGTGCTGGATCTTTTCTGAGCAGCTCAATGATGATATCCCGAGCTGTGGCTGGAAAAGCCGAATTAGTAAGTTTCCAATATATGTCATCTGTTATGTAAAAAGCAAATATTACAGAAAATGAAACATCTTAATTTATTTTATCAAAACAAAAATCTTTTATATTAACAAAAGTAACTAAATCACACAACTAATCTATTCAAATAACAATGACATTACACAGCAATCAGATTATTTTACTTACCCCTGACAATATGGCTGTAAATGTCATATTTGGAAGGCCCATAAAATGGTACACGTCCTACAAGAAATGTATATAGGATGATCCCAATTGACCACCAGTCAGCTGGCCTTCCATAGCCTTCCTTTAAGATAACTTCTGGGGCTATGTAATGAGGGGAGCCAGCAATCTGGAAAAAACAGAGGAATGAGATAATGATCAGAGAACATAATTGTGACAAATAACATCAGTGGAAACGTTTTCTAGATGAGAAAGTATAAGAGAAGGAGAAATGGAGGAGATGAGTAAAGAACAAGTTCCTGCCTACCTCCTTATCATGGAACTCTCTGGTGATGTCCTCAATTGGAGCCTTGTAGATCTCTGATGTTGGTCTCATGAGACAGAGTTTGGAAAGCCCAAAATCTGTAACTTGAATATGACCAGTTGACGTTATCAGGAGGCTGTGAAAAAAAGAGGATGTCAGCCCCAAGTTGCAAATAGATTGTATAATAAACGATATCTTTTTACCCCTTTCTTATACTACAAGTGTCACTTACTTTTCAGGCTTCAGGTCTCTGTGCATTACACCATAGCTGTGCAGATATTCCACAGCTAGAACCGTTTCTGCAATGTACAGACGAGCCAAGGGGACAGGTAAAC
Source organism: Phyllobates terribilis (assembly GCF_046119375.1). NCBI lineage: Eukaryota > Metazoa > Chordata > Amphibia > Anura > Dendrobatidae > Phyllobates > Phyllobates terribilis. The sequence goes on from NW_027364530.1 coordinate 142,945, forward strand.
ACCCATAGTTCTTCATAAAACTGCCACAGTCTCCTCCTACAGCAGAAAGCAAATATGACAGGAGAGGGTTTGTTACAATGTAAATGACACATGAGGAGTGTGAATGAGAAATGAGCAGAGACATTGGGGCAGGATGTCATACACAGAGATATACTGTATAATAATGCAAAAAACCCTCCATTGGAGCATACCCGAATAGTAACTAGGACTGCACTAAATGTCTATGAAGCAAAACCACAAAGGTGCAAGAGCTGCACAAATAAGTGCAATGAAGCAACATCCCATATAAAAGCATGAATCTTTATTAGTCACGTGGAATAAATATTTAAAAATAACAAGGTAACTCATACAAAAAAGAGACACTATTCTGGCCAAAAAAGTATGAGCTATATATACTATGTATCTTGCAATAAATAAATATATAATTAGTTAAAGGTGTCAGCAGTCTCATTTGTGGTTTTGCTTTATATACTGTATAAGGCCGGTTTCACACGTCCGGATATTTCTGGTACCGGAAAAACCTGTGTCGGAGATGTCCGTGTGCCGCATCAGGAGCACACGTACCGGCGTTTGGGAATCAGTGTACAGTTAGCGTTATTCCCAAAAGCCGGGTACTGAACGCTGCGCTCATCATTTTCCCCTGCCGGCACTGCGATCAGCACCAGCAGGAGTTAATAATGAGAGTTGTAGTCTGCTCCCGGTGTCTCCACCTGTAAAAATAAGAATAAAATAAAAAAAAAACCTTATACTCACCTACCTGTCCTAAGTATCTCCTGCTGTAATCCATGCGACTACTCAGCAGAGGAGCTGGGGAGAATGACTCCTGCAGCGAGCGACGCCAGACCTCAGCTGAGCTCAGTGAGTGACAGGACACCGCTCGCTGAGCTCAGCGCAGATTCGGGGCCGCTCGCTGCAGGAGTCATTCTCCCCGGCTCCTCTGCTGAGCGGTCTCATGGATTACAGTGGGGGACATTTAGGACAGGTGAGGGTATAGATTTTTTTTTTATTCTTATTTTTACAGGTAGAAATACACTGGGAGAAGACAACCCTCATCATTAACCCCTGCTGGTTCTGATCGCAGCGCCGGCAGGGGACAATGATGAGGGCAGCGTTTAGCACCCGGCGCTAACTTTATCGCTAATTCCCAGGCGCCGACACATGTCACACGGATGGCATCCGTGTGCAGTATGTGTTTACACTGAACCATTGACTTGAATGGGTCTGTGTGATCCGTCCTGCTGGCCAAAAACAGACATGTCTACGTGTGGATCACATGGACACACGGTCCGTGGAAACACTGACATGTGCGCACATGTGTCAGTGTCTCCAGTACGTGTGGTAAACTGTCACCTCACGTACCAGAAATACTGAAGCGTGAAAGAGGCCTAATGTAGAGCGTATAAAGCAGAGTGACCCAATATAAAAAGACAGAGCCGTGCCTCATCTGCAAGCCTCTTATTCAATACTCTGTGAAATGCTCATCTATACAAACTGTTAGAATTGAGTCAAATCCTCCTTTTATCCTCAGTGGATATTTTTGCCATTCTCAGTGAGGACATTCACCAGAGACTTTCACAGAGATAATGATTTTCCTGGCATCTTGGTAACAGATAACTTATAGTAAATGCAGTATGGACATGTAACCGTCCATGTGGTCACATTCAGATTATGGAGAAGATGCTAGAGATAAGCAGATTGAGGCTGGATATAGGCACAATGGATATGACTTACCTGCTGCATACTCCATGACCATACACAGATGATGAGGAGTTGGAAAGGAGCACAACATGGAGGCCACAAAGGGACAATCAGCAAATGTTAGGATGTCCCTCTCTAGAAAGGCACGTTCAAGTCTTCTTGGAATATTCACGTTCTCCTTGTCCAGCTTCTTCATAGCGAATAGCTGGCTTGTGTATTTGTGTCGCACTAAGTGGACGGCTCTGGAGAGAAGGAAAATCCATGATTTATAATGAATTCTTACTAACATTTTGTCTATAAACCTCATCACATGATTGTCTGGTTACTACTAGATGTCACTAGAAATCCATGTAGAAATCCATCAAGTTACACAACATAAATGATGACCTATGCGAGGTCCTCATCTATGTCACGTCCTAACTGACCTAAATAATGACATATAGATGTGGCCAGTAGACATGAGCTAACACATTTGAGTGGAATTAAATTCTACTCAGATTTTGCAAAATTCTGCATTCACCAAAATGGCGTTTTGTTTTTTTGTTTGTTTTGTTTTTTGTAATTTGCTTACTCATGGATTTAGCAAAATGTCAAGCGTTGGCCACCATTTTCAAAATCTTTAAAGGCCATAAAAAAGTTTAAAAATAAACAAATTTTTATACTCACTTCTACGGCCCCTCCGCCTCAACCGTCCGTTCCTTGCCGCATCCTCAAATCTCTGCTGCTAATGCTGAAATCCAAATGCCTCTCATACTGGGACGGGACTTCCAACATTAATGAGATCTGGGAGGATTATGCACAAGCGCAAGAACAGTCGCGGTGTCACAATGTTGTGACTTTTTATGCTCTTGCATAGAACTCTCTCAGACCTTCTCAAAGCCTGAAGTCCTTGCATAGCGTGAGCGGTGGCAAACTGAAGAGGCAGTGAGGACCGGACGGGTGACGGTGAGAAGTGGAGGGGCTAGAGAATTGAGCAGTAAGGGGAGTATAAGTATGTTTCTTATGCTTATTATGTTCTGGGGCCTGGTGAGGCCCCAGAGCATAATAAGGGACATTAATTTCTCCTTGAATCGTATTTTCACAAGTCCACGTGAACAAGCAAATTAGAATTTTGCCTGATTCGCTCATCTCTTGTGGACAGTATGGACTCAGAGCATTTCTCTGTTGTACGGGCTGGGCACAGAGACAGAAGCATTGTCATAAGGAACACTAGGAAATGTATATTATGCAAACATAAAGCTCACCCATAAGCTCCACTGCTGATCAGTTTGATTGGTTTAAAGTCGGTCTTACTAGGACTTGTCTCCAAGTTCAATGATCCGGTCAAGGCCTAGAAATAATAAGAAATGACATTAAGACATAGAATCTGCAGGAAAATAAAAGCTCCAGATGCAGGAACTTCTCCTCTATATTATGTCCACGCTGATTACATTGCAGCAGATGTAGAGGACATGATGCAAGCCGGACCCTCCACAGACAGTATTATATTTTAAGGGGATATTCCCCATGCATAGATATCACTGTACTGCAGGGTATGATAAGGGGCATCACACAGAAGAGGCAGAATAACAATGCCATCATTACTCACAATAGATCTGATCTACATAAAAGCAAAGATATCCCATTGTCATCTGGGGTATAATATTATATGTGTAATTCATACCCCGTTATCTGATGATAAACAGACGTCTCCTCTGATACTTACACTGGCAGATTCGTGGATCTCTGGTGTCTCACATATTCCACCATCAGTACTGGCCGTCGACACAGTTATTTCTAAAATAATGATAAAATAATGAAAAGATGTCATGTATCAGTCTATATCAGTACTTAATATATAACACATCCATATAATGAAGGACATGACAAGATCTCTGTAAATGATATAAAAACTAGATATCTGGTATTCTGCACATACTAAATATACAGTATTTATGGCACATCCAGAGATAGATACACTGGGCGATTGTTCAGGATCTGATTACCGTATTTTTCAAGTTATAAGACACACTTTTTTCTGTAAAATGGGGGTGCGTCTTATCCCAACGTAGCTTACTGAGGGGGGGGGGGGGTTGCGGTGAAGCGAGGCCCCAGGACGCAGGGTCACTGCTGCAGGAAGCTGGCGGCGGCAGGAGTGGGGCGATGCTGTGGGCCCCAGGCTGGGAGGAGGGGGTGTTCGGCGGTGCAAGGATGCAGCGGCCCCTGGGCTTTCAGAAAATGTCGCCGGAGACTCCGCACTTCCATGATTTTCAGTGTGGTGGACTTCGGAAAAATGGATTCTGGAGATGGCGCATGCAGATTGAGATCTTGTCTCCCGAGATCTCAATCTGTGCATGCGCCACCTCCGGTGGAGATTTTCCCAAGGTCCACCAGATTGAAAACCATGGAAGTGCAGGGACTTCAGTGCAGCATCGCCCCACTCCTGCTGCTGCCATCTTTCCGCCGCCTTTCCCCTAGAAAAGTTACCACAAAATTGGATTATAAGTTGCTCCACCATTTTATTAAAAAAATGTTTTTCCTATTTTCCGCTCCAAAATTTCACCTGCTTCTTATGGTCCGGTGCATCTTATAGTCTTCAAAATATGGTATTTTTGAACAATTACATGATTGGGGATCTATGACCCTCATTTTGGAGCCGAGAAGACCACACAGGCGTGAAGTAGAATTACATGATCCCTCTCCATTACAGGGAATGAAGAGTAAATCTACATATTCTCTGCCATTCTCTATAATATCTGGATATTTGAATGTAAAATATTAGATGATCGGCTTACCTTCAATCAGATCAGTTTTTAGCTCTAACTGACTAATATTAGGGTCAGGCATGTTCACGGTTTGCCCCTCTTCGGAGTCACCTTCGGATGTTTCCTGATGGTTATAATATGTACAATTAGTATAACATTTCACAAATACTAAATTATCATATACAATAGATAGGAAGGACTAAACATTGGATTTACTGGTAATTTCAGTATTGGACGGACTATACACAGCCACTCCCTCCAGTAAATCAACGATAATATATAAGGTACTTGTATATACAACTGATCTCTGTTATCAGAATTGCAGCATTTACAAGAAGGAAGATTGTGATGATCGAGCAAAACAGAGGCAGAAATACAAACTCCCACCGCTGAGTACAGACTGCCATCACAGATGATGGAGCCGCAGGGACAGGCGGTCATGAAATATCCTGTGCCTGCCTGGAGGGGACAAGGACATGTGATATAGAAGATGATGGCTCCTTACCAGGTGCTCCAGTGAGCGGGCCGGACTCTCCAGTATATTCAGGACATTTTGGGCCAGTTGTTTAAAAAAGGTCAATTTTCCACTTTGGGCTTTTTCTTCAGCCTATAAAGATGGAAATAAATACAAAAGGAAAATCATGAGAGAAAGTGCAGAATGGAGGAGGCCATTTATGTCACCATTTTACTCCTGTCTATCTGCAGCTACAATTACTACACATTTGGTACATTTTATATATTATATTGGTGTCGATCTAAAGAACAATTTTCTGTAAATAAACTTGTATTCCATTATTATTATTTGATTTGTATTATTATTATTATTATTATTTTTTATACAGCATAAAAACACTTGTATAATTAGTGGTGGTGAATTATGATGTCATAATAGCAGTGATGTCGTGATGGAATCTTGTGATGGAATCTTAACGGGGCATCTCACCGTGAAAGGAAGTTTCCTAGCAATAGTTAAGGTGGCAAAACCATAGTTTGTGCATCAGTACCAGATGCTTGAATGTAAGAAAGAACTGTGGGTACTTTACATTTCTAATCAGTGAGGCTAGTTCTATGGTCTGAGATAAATTATTAATATTTGTTATACACAATAAAAATCATAATTACATATTTATAAGAAATCCGGATTAAGGTGCTAAATGAAGTGTCTTTACTAAGGGACAAGGACTGGACTAGGAATGAAATCTAGCCCTGACATTTGAATCATACAGGCTCATGCTGCACTTTTACACCCTCTTCCCAAAATGGGGATCTCTATTACAAATATGACCCTGTCTGACACTGAAGAAAGTCTAAATTTTATTACTACCAATAATACCACTATACAGTAAGGGAGACCAACTAGACATAATAATAATAATTTGTGCAGATTGTCTGCTATTTACCTGTTGTACTAATGTCCTGATGTTCTGCTGTAAATGCTGAAGATATTCTGAGGTAATACGACCTTGGTAGTATTTGGTCAAGCAGTCCCGTACAAGCTCCATAACCAGCCGGTAAGTGAAGCTGAGGACGCCATCGGGTAGTGGTAGCACACAGTTAGGGGTATAGGTGGTAAGAATCCCCTGGAGTAGTGCCAACTCCTGAAGTCTGTCTGGAGAAATTCCAGACATTTCAATGAAATGCGCAATCAGTATATCACTAGATAAGTAGCTAAACACTGACAACAATGACACCGGGGTATCAAAGTGACACTGAAGTGTAAACGCTTGTATAAGTAGTGGTTGTGAATTATGATGTCATAATAGCAGTGATGTCATGATGGAATCTTGTGATGGAATCTTACAGGTGCATCTCACCTTATAAGGAAGTTGCCTAGCAACAGCTAAGATGCCATCTACATAGACTGAGCATCAGCATCAGATGCTTGAATGTAAGAAAGAGCTATGGGTACTTCACTTTTACTTTGATAGGCAGGTGAGTATAAGGATTTTTTAATTTTATTCTTATTTTTACACTAGGACACAGCGGGAGCAGACTACTACTCTCATCATTGTCCCTTGGTTGTGCTGATCACAGCGCCAGCAGGTTACAATGATGAGGGCAGCATTCAGCACCCGGTGATTGGGAACAGCGGTAACTGTACTGCTGATTCCCAGGTGGCGGAATGTGCGCTCCTGATGCGGCACACGGTTGCCACACAGGTGCACATGGACACGTATATCTCCCGTACCGGTTTTTCCGATACTGGAAATATCAGGACATGTGAAACCGGTCTAACTCTGGAATCTGTAAAAAGAAAAAACTGATGGCACTTCTAATACGAGAAATAGGTGTGAACAGGTGCTTACTAGGAGAAGCTACCTCCATATACAATTAACAAATAAAGTAGCAAACTGCAATGCTAAGTATGTAAGCATGAAATATGGAATATAAATAGCATTACTGCTATAGAAAATAGAAATAAATGAGAAATCTTAGCGCATAAATTGGCCAATTCATGTGTACCTGTCCCTTAGAGAGGTATTCACATTGGTAGGGTCCTGGCACTGAGAAACGCCTTACCGCGGCTGCCAGATACACATGAATTGGCCAATTTATGTGCTAAGATTTCTCATTTATTTCTATTTTCTACAGCAGTAATGCTATTCATATTCCATATTTCATGTTTACATACTTAGCCTTGCAGTGTGCTACTTTATTTGTTAATTACTCTGGACTCTGTGTGGCCTCTGTTCAGCGGTGTTCTTGACGCGCCCCCTGGGCCATATTCTTTTAGGGGAATATCCGGAGCCGGATCAGATGGGGGTTGTAGTCTCCGAGAGGCTGTGACCCGGTCCGTGCCCATGGTGTCAAGCTCAGTGTGTGGCAGTCCTACAGATGTTACTGAAAGTTCTTTATGTCGACTACGCCACCCGTTGTGTTGCGGTCACTACGGCCGCCGCTGCAGCAGGGTCCGCTGAGGCTGATGGTGTTGGTGCAGCTTGGTAGGATAACCCCCAACGGGAGGGGTATAGCCTCAGGGGGTCAGGTGCAGAGGATGGGGGTTGTGGTGGTGCAGTGCAGACGGCAATCAGAGACAGAGTCGGGTTATGCAGTTCAGGGTGTTTACTCACTGCAGATGTTCCGGTCACTCCAGCTTCAAGTGACCTCCCGAGCCGTGCTGCGTCCACCAGGTCCTGGATCCGGCCAACCCCCAAACAAGTCCGGAGCGTGGCCCTGAGCTCTCCTTCTGTCCTTTCCTCTGGCCGTCCCCACCAGGGATCCACCTAGGTCCAGCTCCCTCGGGCCTTCTGTTGGGAGACCCTTGGCCTTAGGTTCCCTGACCCTTCACGTGGTTTGCCTTCGGGGTGGATGTAGTGGGTGGCCGTGGCAGATGCTGCCCACGGCCTCCGGTCTCTGGCTAGGGTGTGCTTTTGCCCCCACCAGTTTGGGATCCGGTACCCTGTTGCTGACTCTTCACCCGTTGATTATATTTGGGATCTTGGAGTCCTTTCTCTCCCCCTCTGGGTCCTTCTTTCACTTCTCCTCTCTCTCACTCTGGGCCGCTCTTCTCCTCTCCTCCTGACTCTCTGACTGGCTCTCTACAACTGACCCTGATCTTAGTTGGTGCCCACCTTATATATCCCTCTATGTGTGAGCTCAGGTGACCAGCACCCAATGAGCTCCTAACACTACCCAGACTGCTCCCCCTATCTGCCCCTACACTACAGGGATGTTCCAACCCCCTCCCACTCCAGCCAGGGACAGACACGGTCGTACCTGCACATTTCCAAGTGGGAGTACCGTCGGCCTGCCCCTCGGAAATGGGATGTGTGTAGTGCATGCAGCCTACCGAGCTCAGTTCCACACTCCTTCCTTACCCGGGAGTGGAATATCACACCTCTGGCTGAGGTGCAACACTCCTGTAGCAGCCGAATCCTCAGGGTGCTACATTCTTTTTATCAGAGGCTCGCAAAACTGTGGCCGACGGCACTTTTATTCACGCCTAATAAAAAGACGGACACCGTGGGATCACAGGCCAGACGGTGCCTCCATCTGCCTCATTACAGGGAATCTTCCGCCGGAGGCTCCGTCTGGATCACGTATTTCAGAGATTTACATGGAAACCCCGGTGTAAGCGCTGAGCGTAGAGCACAGGATAAATGTGGGCAGAGCCGTATTGCGAACTCTGGGAGGCTGAATGAACAAACCAACAGCAGGTGAAGAATTGGTTTTATTTATTTATTTACACCGTTCCTCGTGCGGTTTAAGTGATTAGATGACTTTATTCTTCGGGTCGGTGCGATTACAGTGATACCAGATTCATATCGGGTTTTTACATTTGGCAGCTGTCACACACTAAACTTTTTTTTTTGCAAAGACTAGTTTTTGCATCGCCATATTTTGAGAGCTATAATTTTTCCATATTTCGGTCGACAGAGTTATGTGATAGCTTGTATTTTGCGGGACAAGTTGATGTTTTTATTGGTACCATTTTCGGGCATGTGACATTTTTTGATCGCTTTCTATTCTGATTTTTGGGAGGCAGAATAAACAAAAACCAACAATTCAGTAATTGTTTTTTTAGTTTTTTTTATGCAGCTCTGCGTGTGGTAAAATTAATAAGGCAGCTTTATTCCTCGGGTCAGTACATTTACAGCCATACTGCATTTATATCTTTTTTTATGTTTTGGCGCTTTTACACAATAAAAACTATTTCATAGAAAAAATCGCTTTATTCTAAGAGCTATAACTTTTTTATTTTTTGGCTGATGGAGCTGTATGGTGGCTTGCTTTTTGTGGGACAAGATGATGTTTTCAGTGGTATAATTTTTATTTATATTCGTCTCTTTGATCGCGTTTTATTCCACTTTTTGTTCGTTGGTATGATGATAAAGCACCGTTTTTTGATTCTTTTTTTTTTACTGTGTTCACTAAAGGGGTTAACTAGTGGGACAGTTTTATAGATCAGGTCGTTCCGGATGCGGCGATACTAAATATGTGTACTCTTATTGTTTTTCTTCATAATAATATTTTATTTTTTTATTATTTTTTTATTTTTAAAAAAATATTTTTACAACTTTTTTTTCACTTTTTTTACTTTGTCCCACTATGGGACTTTCACTTTCAGCAGGCTGATCGCAGTTCTAAGGTATAGCAGTGCAGGATCACTGCTATACCTTGTAAACTGTCAGTGCTGCAGACACAAGCTAGTTTGATCATGCACTGCGCATGGTCAAACTAACTTGCTGGTGCCTGGTGACACAGGTGTCGTCATGATGACATCGTGTCACCATGGCAACGATCGGGACCCCGTGAGGACAGCGCAGGGTCTCCGATCCAAGAGCAGAGGTGCTTCTGTCCCTCCACTCACTTGCTAAATGCTGCGATCGCAGCATTTAGGGGGTTAAAGTGCCGGGTGTCAGCTGTCAAAATCAGCTGACAACCGGTGGCGATTGATCCCGCACAGCCTTTGTCGTAATAATACGTACCTGGTCCATAAGGCCCAGGGCACAGGGACGTATTATTATGCACAATGTCAGAAAGGGGTTAAAGCTTCTGTCGCGCCCCTGGGCCTGCTGTGTCGTGCGGCATCGCGCGCACGGGGGCTTACCCGGAGCCGGATCAGATGGGGGTAGTAGTCTCGTGGCGGTGACCCGGTCCGTGCCCAGGGAGTCAAACTGAGCGGCAGTATTTAGCAGTAGATGTTATATTGCTCGACTACGCCACCCGTTGAATGCAGTCATGAGACCGCCGCTGCAGGGCAGACCGCTGAGGCCGGTGGTACGGTTGTGCAGCGGGGATGGTATAACCCCCAACGGGAGGGGTATGGCCTCAGGGCAGCGGATGTGGATGATGAAACACTCAGAGACGGTGCGGTGTAGTTCAGGGTCTTTACTGGTGGCAAAGGTAGACCCTCCCGGAGTACTGGCTAGCGATCGGGGCCTGGTCAGTCCGTGAGCAGATGGAATCTTCCCTGGCCAGGCGGAGTTGTAGGCCTCCCCAACTAATCGTACTCTTCTGGCTACCTTGCTAGAGGCGGGTAAAAGTAGCCCACGTCCCTGAGTGTACCGTGTGGTGCTCACCCGTATGGCCGGTGACTCATAGAATCATAGAATCATAGAATGGTAGAGTTGGAAGGGACCTCCTGGGTCATCTGGTCCAACCCCCTGCTCAAAGCAGGATTCACTAAATCATCTCAGACAGATGTCTGTCCAGCCTCTGTTTGAAGACGTCCATTGAAGGGGAACTCACCACCTCTCGTGGCAGCCTGTTCCACTCATTAATCACCCTAACTGTCAAAAAGTTTTTTCTAATATCTAATCTGTGTCTCCTCCCATTTAGTTTCATCCCATTGCTTCTAGTCTTTCCTTGTGCAAATGAGAATAAAGATGATCCTTCTACAATGTGACAGCCCTTGACATATTTGTAGACAGCTATTAAGTCTCCTCTCAGTCTTCTTTTTTGCAAGCTAAACATTCCCAAATCCTGCAACCGTTCCTCATAGGACATGGTTTGCAGACCAGTCACCATTCTGGTCGCTCTTCTCTGAACTTGCTCCAGTTTGTCTATGTCTTTTTTAAAATGTGGTGCCCAAAACTGTACACAGTATTCCAGATGAGGTCTGACCAAAGAGGAGTAAAGACCGATAATGACTTCACGTGATCTAGACTGTATGCATCTGTTAATACATCCCAGAATTGTATTTGCCTTTTTTGCTGCTGCATCACACTGTTGACTCATGTTCAGTCTATGATCTATTAGTATACCTAAGTCTTTTTCACATGTACTGTTGCTTAGCTCTATTCCTCCCATTCTGTATATGCTTTTTTCATTTTTATTGCCCAGATGTAGTACTTTGCATTTTTCCCTGTTAAAAACCATTCTATTGGTTGCTGCCCACTGCTCCAGTTTATTTAGGTCTTTTTGAATCTTCTCTCTCTCTTCTCTAGTATTAGCTATCCCTCCTAGCTTTGTGTCATCAGCAAATTTAATCAGTTTACCCTCAATTCCTTCATCTAAATCATTGATAAAGATGTTGAACAATACAGGTCCCAGGACGGAGCCCTGTGGTACCCCACTTGAGACATTCATCCAGCTGGATGTGAAGCCATTTACAACCACCCTTTGAGTCCGATCACTGAGCCAGTTATGAATCCACCTAACAGTTGCCTGGTCCATTGCATACTTGGTCATTTTTTCAATAAGGATGGTGTGAGATACTTTGTCAAATGCTTTGCTGAAGTCAAGATATACTATATCTACAGCATTTCCCTGATCCACCCGGGGCCTTCTGGTAGCTTCTGCTCCACGACGGCGGTGCTGGTCCCTTGCGTGTGACCGTGCCTTCGGGTTTCTTGGCCAGAGGACCTGAAATCCCCTGCCGGGCGGTTTCTGCTGCTGGGTAAGGATTAGTCCCCACAGCCTCGGACTCCGGGTCCGGTAAGAACTCTTCAATCAGGGCGAGCTCTACAGCTTCCAGCCCCTGATCTCTTTTAGCACAGCTCCCACAGAGCTCCTGATCTTTCTTGCTCCTAAAGCTGCTCCACTACAGACCAGACTGTGTCTCTGTCTGTGTTCTCTCACTCTCTTCTAACCCTGCCTCAGCCCCAGCTTTATATAGGGGAAGTTCTTCCCCTCCCAGGACTGGGCAGGAGGTGTGGCATGCATAGGATGTCTGACCAGGAAACCTCCCACCTGCTCACAGACGTAATATTGCTATTACTGTGGAAACCAGACCCCTGGGGTGCCACATTCCCCCCTAGTAAAATTTAGTACTCCGGGACTAAACATATTTTTGTAAAACATAACAAGTAAAAACAGAAACAGTACAATAAAGAAGAACACATTAGGATGGTCACGGCATGTCCGCAACCGGGTGCAGTCTTTGAAGAAAACAAAGGTGTCCATTTCACCAAGAGACCGGGAGCCGTAACCAGGTAGGGGTCTGTCCTGCCCCGAGTCCTTAACAGTCTTTGTCCTTTCCTGGGTTACGCTCCAAACATATGTACAAAGGATTCCGGATAATCCCTAAATGACACCTATAAAATAACTAAAAATACACAATTATTTACAGGTAACAGAAAACAGGTAAATACAAATAAACAGTCTAAACACTTAGATCCTCCAACGTACGGGCAACTGGCCTCTAGTGGCTCTAGTGGACCTACGGAGCTGACTGACTGGTCCTGAGCTACGGGGTGTAGGAGCTGTCAAAGGTAAACTGGGCAGCTGTCTACGGGCTCTTTGGCTCACTAGGGGCATGGCAGGCTCACTATAAGCAGAGGGTTGATCCTCCTGGTCTGCTTGTGTGGGGTCTTCTGCCTCCTGGACCGGCTGCTCTTCCAGCTCTACCTGTTTCTCTGTAGGTACTTGAGATGCTGGTTGGAGGAAGGTGAGGACGGGTACCACAACAGCGCCATTGACTTGAGTCCAAGACCGAGGGAAGTCTCCGAGCACAGTACTGACCATATCTTCCCTTTCCTCTGCGGGTCGAGGGTCTTCTTGTTCTTCTTCAGGGCTTCGTAGCTGTTCGGGACACTTCTTCAGGTGATCTCGGGAGACAATGGCTGTGGTTTCTCCTCCGTCCTTACTGATTATGCAGACTTTCGGGTTCTCATGGCTTGAGGGCAGTACGGTGTACGGGTCCTTCTCCCACTGGTCGTCCAACTTGTGGAGGCGTCTCTTCCTCTTCAAGACCTGCTCTCCAGGTACCAGGGGAACAGCGGGAGCATACTGGTTGTAAGTCTTCTCCTGTTTTTCTCTAGCTTGACAGAGACTTCGCTCCACGCTCTCCTGTACTTTCCGGTACTGCTGCTGCCTTTCTGTGTCCCAGTCTGCTTCTGGTGAAGTGTCCTCGGGTGTCAGGACTCCCATCTCCAGATCAACAGGAAGCTTACCAGGTCTTGCTCTCATTAGGTAAGCCGGGGTACAGTTGGTAGAACCTACCAGGATGTGGTTGTATAGGTCCACCAGATCAGGCAGTTTCTCAGGCCACAGACTGCGTTCTTCCAGGGGCAATGTTTTCAGAAGATCTATCACCACCTGGTTCATTTTCTCGCAGAGCCCATTGGTTTGCGGATGATAGGGTGTTGTTCTTATCTTCCGGCAGCCATACAGAGTACAGAACTCCTGGAAGACTTCCGCTTCAAAGGCTGGTCCTTGGTCCGTCAGCACCTGCTCTGGGTATCCGTGTGGACGGCAGAAGTGCTGCTGGAAAGCTCTAGCTGCTGTTTGAGCCGTTAAGTCCTTGACCGGGACCACCACCAGGAACCGGGAGTAATGATCTACGATTGTGAGGGCGTAGACATACCCAGATCTGCTTGGAGCCAGTTTCACATGGTCCAGGGCTACCAGTTCCAGTGGCTGTCGGGTGATGATGGGCTGCAAGGGAGTCTTCTGGCTGGCACGGTCCTTCCTTCTTAGGTGGCACGGGCCACAGTCTCTGCACCACCTCTCGATGATTCCTCTCATGCCTACCCAGTGGAACCGCGCACGCAGCAGGAACTCCAGCTTCTTCCATCCGAAGTGCCCAGCTCCGTTGTGGTATGCCTCCAGCACCATAGCCGCGTCTCTTCTTGGCACCACTACTTGCCAGATCAGTTCATGCGTCCGGGAGTTAACCATTCTGCGGCACAACTTCCCCTTGTAAAGGAACAGTCGACTCTTCTCAATCCACAGTTGCTTGGCCTCCTCCGGAGCGTCTGGGTCAAGGCGGGCATCTGGCTGAGTCAGCATCTCCTTCACCAGTCGGACGGCGGGGTCACTGTCTTGCGTTTCCGCCCAGTTGTAATGAGGTAAGGGGTTGAACGTAGCGGATTGCTTACTCCTTACACGGTGGGAATACTGGATAGTCCCATGCCGGTGGAACGCGGGAAGTTCAACTTCTTCCAGTTCCTCTGGATCTTCCCCCACGTCCGGTAGGTTTGGCATTCTGGACAAGGCATCCGCGTTGGTATTGGAGCGTCCTGCCCGGTATTTGATTGTGAACTCAAAGTTGGACAGGCGGGCCATCCATCTCTGCTCCAGGGCACCGAGTCTTGCCGTATCCAGGTGTGTCAACGGGTTGTTATCCGTGTACACGGTGAACCGGGAAGAGGCGAGGTAGTGCTTAAAGCGTTCGGTGACTGCCCACACCACTGCCAGGAATTCTAGCTTGAATGAGCTGTAATTCTCAGGGTTTCTTTCGGTGGGTCGCAGTTTTCGGCTGGCGTAAGCAATTACCCGTTCTTTCCCCTGCTGGATGTGGGACAGTACGGCTCCTAGCCCGATGTTACTTGCGTCGGTGTAGAGGATAAAGGGCTGGCTGTAATCAGGGTACGCCAGGATTTCATCCCCCTTGAGGGCCATCTTCAGCTGGCGGAAGGACTCTTCTTCCAACTTCTCCCATCTGAAGGGCGGCTTCTGGTTCTTGGCCTTCCTGGACTGGCCTATCAGGAGGTCCTGCATAGGAGCTGCCTTTTTGGTGAAACCCGGAATGAACCTTCGGTAGTAGCCTACCAACCCGAGGAACTGCCGCACTTCCTTTACGCTGGAGGGGCTTGGCCATTCCTTAATTGTGGTGATCTTATCAGGGTCGGGAGCCACTCCGTCAGCACTCACCACGTGTCCCAGGTACTGCACCTTTGGTTTCAGGAGGTGACACTTGGAGGGTTTCACCTTCAGGCCGTAGTTTGCCAGGGCTTCGAACACTTCTGCCAGGTGTTTCAGGTGGTCCTCGTAGGTCTTGGAGTAGACGATGACATCGTCCAGGTATAACAGGACCGTCTCAAAGTTTCGGTGTCCCAGACAGCATTCCATCAACCGTTGGAAGGTTCCTGGTGCGTTGCAGAGTCCAAACTGCATGCAGGTAAACTCGCTAAGTCCCATCGGGGTGGTGAATGCGGTCTTCTGCCGGTCCGCCTCTGCTACAGGAACCTGACAGGACCCGCTAGTGAGATCCAAAGTAGAGAAGAAGTTAGCAGATCTTAAAGCAGCCAAAGACTCCTCTATCCTTGGTAAGGGGTACGCATCTTTGTGTGTGATACGGTTGATTTTCCGGTAATCTACACACATTCTCATGGTGTTGTCTTTCTTTTTAACCAAAACCAGTGGAGCTGCCCAGGGGCTACAGCTATCCCTAATTACCCCAGCCTCCTTCATGTCTCTAAGCATCCCCTTGGCGTATTGGTAGTGTGCAGGGGGTACGGGTCGGTATCTCTCCTTTATGGGAGGATGGTCTCCCGTGGGGATATGGTGTTCTACCCCCTTTACTCGCCCGAAGTCTAACGGGTGTTTACTAAACACTCTCTCGTACTCTTGAACCACCCGATAGACTCCCTGTTTCTGGTGTGAGGGAGTGGAGTCAGTACCCAAATGTAGTTGCTGACACCAGTCCTCTATTGTTTTCTTAGAGCCGTTACCTTCCTCTGGTTGAGATGGAGGCAAGGGTTCCACGGCCTGTACAGAATTCTGGTTTATGGTGAACAATTTAGCTAGCGTGGCATACCGGGGCAGGTGTACTTCTCTCTTCCCGATGTTTATTATGCGAACGGGCACCCTCCCATGGCGTACATCAACCACCCCCCGTGCTGTCAAAATGGTGGGCCTACTGTCTGAGTAGACGGGTTCTACCATTGCTTGGTAGTCTCTACCTCTTAGACCAATAGCTGCCCGGCACCAAATCATCATTTCACTTTTTGGGGGCATGGCAATAGGGAAAGGGTCACACATTCTCACGCTTCCAATCTCACCACCGGAGAGTTCCACCTGTTGCCGCCGCATCAGTGCCCGGATCTCTTTTTGGAGCACTCGCTGCTGGCCGGAGCTGGCGTTCTTGGCAACCTGCTGTAAAATGAAAATCACCTCTGCAAGACAATTTTCAATCACATTAGTTCCTAGCGTTATCTTTGGGTGACTCTCGCGCTTGTCAATGTCTACAATGATCAGTCCCTGTGCTGCCAGTTCGACTCTACCGATTTTAATGGTCATCTCTTTGAATCCGATCTGTGGCACGGGTTGACCATTGCTGGCGATGATACTCAAGTCGTCGTCAGGGTAGCGGGTTATATCCGAGTCATTCCAGTACTGCTTGAAGAGCACGTACGGGATGGTGGTGACCTGTGACCCGGTGTCAAGTAGGGCACTCATAGGAATGCCATCCAGTACCACAGGCAAGACTGGACGTCCTCCCACATATTTGTCACGCCAGTTCGATGGGCCTGGTGATCTTATTCCTAGGGGTTGGCCCTCTACCCGAGGTTGTGCCAGTTTAAAGGACAGTACCTTGCCATATGTCCGGGTTGATTGCAGCGGCGGCAGATGGGCTGTCCGTCCTCGTTGTATCGGTCGCTGGGTCTTCCTCTGGCCGGTGGGGTCCTCCTTGGTCGACGCCACGGGATGTCCTCCGGTCCGGATGCCAGCTGGATCTTCCCTGGAGCAGCAACCTGTAAAGACTGCACAGTTCGGGTTAGCGCAGCTACGCTTTTAGCTAGCTCTTGGACCTGATGGTGCAGGTCTGGAGCCGGGTCATTGTTCAAAGCCTGCGCATCAGCCCCCACAGGCCCTGCCGACAAGGGCGCCGCCTCCTGGTGGTAAGCGGTAGTAGGGCGCCTGTGGGTCACAACGCCACCCGGTGCCGGTTCTCGGAGCACCCGAGTGGCTCTGTCCTTGAACTGTGCAAAGTCCAGATGAGGATCCTGTAAGGCCATTGCCCGCAACTGGGTTCGGTGGGCATTGCAATATAGTCCCTCTATAAATTGTTCGGTCAACAGCCTGTCCTCGTTTCCCACGCCGTCAGGGTCGGTCTGCTTAATGGCTCTCAGGGCCTCTTGTAGGTTTAGTGCATAGTCCCTTATATTCTCATGTGCTCGCTGTTTGCACCCGTAGAATCTAAGCTTAATCTCAGCTGAGGTGCGGGTATCAAAGGTGTCCTTCAGCCGGGTTAATATCCCTGCGACAGTCCTCCTCCCAGGCGGCCAGGACTTTACCTCCCTTTGGGCTGCCCCGGTTAGTTGGGCCACCAGGATGCTCACTTTTTGCTCTTCTGTGAGGGGGTACACCTGGAAGAGGCTATCCAGCTTTTCTCTAAAGTCATTCAGGGTATGTGACTCCCCTGAGTACTGGGGTAGCCAGGCTGCCCCCGGGATATAGGGCATAGTGAAAGGCATGACCGCAGCAGCGGTGGCGCTGGCGGTGGCTGCGGCAGTGAAGCTCTCCTCCGTATCCGACATCTTCCTCCCCCCTAGTGGACCGTGGCCTACCTTGCGATGATCCTCTTCCGTAGGCCGCGGCTCCGCAGTGGATCGTCAGGGTCGAGGACCTTCCGTCGCACTCCTATGACGTCGGCGTCTGCTGGGCTCCTTCCAGGACCTTACGCAACGTCCGGACGTGAGGCGGGGCTTCAGTTCTCGCGGGCTTTTCGGAGTCCATGCCCCTCTTCTTCCTGCGCGGCGTCTTCAAGATGGCGTCCAACGGCGGGAAAACTCCACGGATGGCGGGAAGAAGGCAGAAGATGGCGTCCAACGGCGGGAAAACTCCACGGATGGCGGGAAGGAGGTGGAAGATGGCGTCGGATGGCGGGAATCTTCACCACAGGTAAGTTTAAAAGTCTCTTTTTCAGGCGCGCAGTACCCGGTGGTTGCGGGCACGGAATCCCGCCGACTACGCCAAAAGTTGACGCGCCCCTGGGCCTGCTGTGTCGTGCGGCATCGCGCGCACGGGGGCTTACCCGGAGCCGGATCAGATGGGGGTAGTAGTCTCGTGGCGGTGACCCGGTCCGTGCCCAGGGAGTCAAACTGAGCGGCAGTATTTAGCAGTAGATGTTATATTGCTCGACTACGCCACCCGTTGAATGCGGTCATGAGACCGCCGCTGCAGGGCAGACCGCTGAGGCCGGTGGTACGGTTGTGCAGCGGGGATGGTATAACCCCCAACGGGAGGGGTATGGCCTCAGGGCAGCGGACGTGGATGATGAAACACTCAGAGACGGTGCGGTGTAGTTCAGGGTCTTTACTGGTGGCAAAGGTAGACCCTCCCGGAGTACTGGCTAGCGATCGGGGCCTGGTCAGTCCGTGAGCAGATGGAATCTTCCCTGGCCAGGCGGAGTTGTAGGCCTCCCCAACTAATCGTACTCTTCTGGCTACCTTGCTAGAGGCGGGTAAAAGTAGCCCACGTCCCTGAGTGTACCGTGTGGTGCTCACCCGTATGGCCGGTGACTCGGGGCCTTCTGGTAGCTTCCGCTCCACGACGGCGGTGCTGGTCCCTTGCGTGTGACCGTGCCTTCGGGTTTCTTGGCCAGAGGACCTGAAATCCCCTGCCGGGCGGTTTCTGCTGCTGGGTAAGGATTAGTCCCCACAGCCTCGGACTCCGGGTCCGGTAAGAACTCTTCAATCAGGGCGAGCTCTACAGCTTCCAGCCCCTGATCTCTTTTAGCACAGCTCCCACACAGCTCCTGATCTTTCTTGCTCCTAAAGCTGCTCCACTACAGACCAGACTGTGTCTCTGTCTGTGTTCTCTCACTCTCTTCTAACCCTGCCTCAGCCCCAGCTTTATATAGGGGAAGTTCTTCCCCTCCCAGGACTGGGCAGGAGGTGTGGCATGCATAGGATGTCTGACCAGGAAACCTCCCACCTGCTCACAGACGTAATATTGCTATTACTGTGGAAACCAGACCCCTGGGGTGCCACACTTCCGGCGCAACTTCAGACACCGCTCAATATACAGTGATCGGCAGCTGTAACAACGCCCCGGCACTGACTGACAGCTCAGCAGTACATCAGTACAGATCCGGCTGTCAGTCTTTACAGGGAGCGGTTACAGGGGCCGCTTAGCCGGCTGTCAGTCAGTGCCAGGGTGCGGTTATAGCCGCCGCTCACTATGTACTGAACAATGACTGAAGCCACGCCGGCCGCGCCTCTATGACTGAAAGCTGGAGGCTGCCGTGGGGAATAAAGTGCATTTCCTCCCGGTAGCCGGCCTTTCAGTAAGACGCCCGGCAGCTTTATAAACCTGCAGATTAACCCCATATCTGCAGGTTAATAGCGTTTAGGGACATGACAGGTTCCCTTTAAAGTATAGAGTGAAAACCACCGGTGGCAGAGCTTCACCAAGGACAACTCACCGGCGTCTAAATTATGTGCACATACCCTTAGGCTACGTTCTCACAATGAGTTTTGGGTGAGTTTTTTATGCTGTATATTTTCGAAAAAAATTCAAGTAACCTATTTTACTTAATGGGGCAGAAAATCTGCTATATCTAAAACTCACTAGAAGCTCATTGTGGGGACGTAGTCTTATACCTCGAAAATCAGAGGGTCCGAGTCATCATTTTGCTTGTTTTTTTAACAATTGATAGCATGTGAACCCCTCTTAGTAATCCTGCAAAACCTTTACTAAAATCTGTGCTGTGCCGTCATAGGGCCCAATACAACATTGTATTTTTTCAAGTCCCTTTTCTCTTTTGTATCATTTGATTTTTTTGTGCCAAATTCCTGAAAGTGGCGCACCTGGTTCATGGATTTTGCCCAAAATCAAAACTGTATTTTTTTTGTCTTTAAACCTTTTTGTGTCTTTGTATCGCAAAAAAGTGGCATGCTAAAATGTTGCAAAGTTTGTGCAAAAAAACCTCCCGGACTACAGAACACAAAATCACTTGAAATATATTTGAGTAAAAATGTGACAACTTTTTAAAAAGTCACAATTAGATAATTAGCCGGAAACCCCATAATGATCAATGAAAAAAAAGGGAACGCTGCAGACTTCAAAAAGGCGCAAATTAAAAGAAGAACAAGGCGCAAATGAAAAACACTAAAAACTAGAAAAAAAAGGTGCAAATACACTAATGAATTGTCCCATAGCTTTATAACAGTGCCATAATATGCAGCTTGTGTTGGAACACCCCCCATTATAAAGGGGAACGTGACATCTAGTAGTCAGGTGGTATTACATTTCCAGGAACAGCACAATATGGAGGTCACAGAAGATACATGAACTGTTCCTTCATGGAGGATATTTTATAAAATGAACACGCGGTATCTATACGCTATGGGGGAGTCACTTACATGAGGGTCCGCATGGTCCATAGCAATCTTGTGGAGGTCCAGCAGAGCCTTATTTACGCCCTTTTCAATTTTCAAGGCATTCTCCATAGCATTGGTGCCATTCCCCCATTCATCGGCCTCAGATTTGTGGAGCAAAAATGGACAAAACATTTCATTAATGGCGGATAAATAACGACTTCTATCTACGGATATCTACGCACAACCTGAAGTGACATTCCCTCCAGGTTTCATAATTTCACCTGATTTGTACCTTACAGTCCAAGTGTTTTCATCATCTAGGTAGATCCAGGTATGGGAGTAAGTTAGTAGCAGCGAGGGCTTCATGCTTCTTGGAGGACCAATACCGGCTTGGGATATTTTTATGGACGTTATTCCATAATGTCTACAAGTCTCAAAAACTCTATTTCTTCAGAGCAGATGTCCGTCCTGACAGACTATTGACCAACATCTGCTAATTGGCTGCAGAGGACATAACAAGTCATAGCAATGTCCGGAAAAAGCGGTGCTGAAGTCCTAAATGTAATAAGCTGGGGATGTGCAGTAGTGGACAACCCCTTTAATGAACTTGATTACTTAAAGGGGATGTCCACTAATCAGACAACCCCTTCTAAATCCCTATGTTTCTCCCCAGTAAAATAACACTTATATTCACCTTCGGTGTTGGTGTTGTACCAGCTGTCTCGGCACTGGCTCTCCCGGGGCTCATGTCACATAACAATGGCACTGGCATACCGCTAATAACGGCAGACCCCGCAGCTGCTTTGCAACTGTGAGACAGGTGGCGATGTCAGCACAGGCATCGGGCCCCCCGCATCCAGCATCACACTTTCAACTGTATCCACATTCTGGATGCAGATACAATTGAAAGGAATGATGGAGGAGGGAACCGTCTGCTCCCTCCTCCATCATTCTCCTCTGTGCTTCTGATGTCTCAGCTCAGTGGACGTGATAACGTCCCAAAATCGCGTCCACTGTGCCGAGCTGAGCATAGTTTCAAACCACATGCTGCAAAGACCAGAACAGCAGGGGAATGGGGAGAGGTGAGTATTTTTTTTTTAATTAATAAGTAGTTTGTGAGGGCCATCATATTATTTGGAGGGCAAACTGGAAGGCCATGATACTATTTGTAGGGCTACTTGGAGGCCATCATATTATTTGAAGGGTTATTTGGGGGGCATCATCATATTTGGGGTGCTAAAATACTAATTTTAGGGCTGTCTTGGGGACCATCATACTATTTGGAGAACTATGTGGGGGCCATCATTCTACTATTTGGAGGATTATGTGGGGAGCATCATACTATTTGTAGTGCTCTGTGGGGGCCATTATACTACTATTTGAATGGCTATGTGTCAGGCTATCATACTATTTGGAGGGCTATGTGGGGACCGTTCTATTATTTGAAGAGCTGTATGGGGACTATTATACTATTTGGAGGCCTATGTGGGGTCCATTATATTATTTGGAGGGCTGGGTGGGGACTATTATATTGTTTAGAGGCTTATGTGAGGACTATTATTTTATTTGGAGCGTTGTGTTTGGGCCATTATACTATTTGGAGGGCTGTGTGGTGAGGGGCATTATACTGTATAAGTGGCTGATGGGGGTCATTATACTGCTTGGGTGGATAGTGGGGGCCATTACACTGTATGAGGACCATTATACAGTGTGGAGGGCTGTGCGGGGTCCATTATACTGTGTGGAGGGTTATGCGGGGGCCATCATACTGTGTAGAGGTCACTGGGGTTTATCATACTTTGCGGGGGTACTGTAGAGTCATCATACTGTATGTGTGGAGGGTACAGTGGAGAAATTCACTGTGGGGGTATCTTACTGTGTTTGGGGGCACATTTTTGGCCATTAAAGGAGTATCTTAGTACGTGGGAACACTAGGGGGCTTCAATTGGGGCAAAATTACTATGGAAGGGTTGCAAACTTGTGAGGTATGCTCTTCTGTGACCCCGCTGAATATTAATGTTTTTTTGTGGGGGCTTAATTATTACTTCTGCTATGGGACCCCATGATTTCCATGTATGCTCAGGGAAGGTGATAAATCATAAATTAGCTGAATGGAGCTCAAAAGAATAAAAACAAGAGTAGTTACTTCTCCAGTCAGATCAAACTCACTGATGATATCCCAGTTAACTCATTCTGCAGCCAGCAATAGAAATCTTGCTTTAATCTGTTCATATAATCTTATATTTGTGATTCTGCTATTACTATGATGTGGCGTTCTCATCGCAGGCGTTGATACCATGTAAAGGCCTCATACAGGGTCGGACTGGGGTGCCTAGGGCCCACCAGGAGAATTGACTCTAGGGGTCCACACTACAGCATCCATAAACGGTTGTATTACTCGTTCATTTTTCGGCCTCTCCCACTAAAACTTGTGCCTTTTAGCAAACTATACAGTGTGTAAAAGAGAACTGTATTGTGTAGTGCACTATATCAAAGTGTTTCTTGTTAACCAACTTATTTATTGTAGTTAACAGAATCTGTAATTTACAATCAGTAGCGGTTTTTCTTACACATGGCCATTCCTTGTCCTAGGTAAACCACCCAGTCCCTCAGCCAACTTAAACAATTTTCAAAGTGAAGAAAAAGTCATAATCACACAGCCTCACTGCGCATGCGCTTTAACGCGCTATGTTCCCAGAGCATGCGCAGTGAATCTGGTAATCACAGAGCCTCATTGCGCAGGCGGCCGGACATCTACAAGTGCGCCTGCGTCCCACAATATCAGCGCTGGTCAGGAACAGGATTCAAATACATGGACGGCGCCAGCAGTGAGTGAATGCTGCGCTCGCCCTTGACTGAATATGACAAGCACGCCCCTATGATTGAAAAGGCAGGTAGGATATAAGTAGGGCCGGCGTCAGCACCCGGCGCACCCGGGCAAGTGCCGGGGCCCTGAGCAGGCAGGGGGGCCCACTGGCGGTCGCGCACCCCGTTGGGCTATGGGCGGAGGAGAGCGGTGTCAGCGCCCGCCCTTCTCCCCCGCTTGCTCAGGGCCCCGGCAGCCGGATACTTACCTCTCCCCGTGCCTCTGCAGATCCGCCGTCTTCCTGCTCTGCACTCTCTGTGACGTCTCAGGTCAGAGGGTGCGGTGAAGTCTTTCCACCGCGCCCTCCCCCTGAGCTGTCACAGGGAGCACAGAGCGGAAAGACGCCGCCAACGCTGGAGTCCCGACCCGAGCAGCTGCAGCAGGTGAGGAGGGAGGTGAGTATTTGATTTTTTTTTTAATGTATGGAGGCATGGGGCATAATATGGGGGGGTGACATCCTGCATGGGGCATTATAAAGAGAGGGGGGTTGACATCCTGCATGGGGCATTATATAGAGAGGGGGGGTGACATCCTGCATGGGGCATTATAAAGAGAGGGGGGGTGACATCCTGCATGGGGCATTATAGAGAGAGGGGGTGACAGCCTGCATGGGGCATTATAGAGAGAGGGGGTGACAGCCTGCATGGGGCATTATAGAGAGAGGGGGTGACATCCTGCATGGGGCATTATAAAGAGAGGGGGTGACATCCTGCATGGAGCATTATAAAGAGAGGGGGGCTGACATCCTGCATGGGGCATTATAAAGAGAGGGGGTGACATCCTGCATGGGGCATTATAAAGAGAGGGGGTGACATCCTGCATGGGGCATTATAAAGAGAGGGGGTGACATCCTGCATGGGGCATTATAAAGAGAGGGGGTGATGTGACACCCCAGGGGTCTGGTTGCCACAGTAACGTAATGTTATGTCTGAGAGCAGGTGGGAGGTCCTTTGGTCAGGGATCCTGTGCATGCCACACCTCCTGCCCAGTCTTGGGAGGGGAAGAACTTCCCCTATAAAAACCTGGGGCTGAGGCAGGGTGAGTGAGTAGAAGAAGAGAAGAAGTAGAGACAGCATAGGAAGAAACAGCAGTTACAAGGAGTCAGGGGCTGGCAGCTGCAGAGTTCGCCCTGACTAAGAAGACTTTTTACCGGACCCGGAGTCCGAGGCTGTGGGGACTAATTCCTACCCAGCAGCAGAATCCGTCAGGCAGGGGATTTCAGGTCCCCTGGCCCAGAAGCCCGAAGGCACGGTCACACGCGTGGGACCAGCACCGCCATCGTGGAGCGGAAGCCATTAGAAGGCCCCGAGTCACCGGCCATACGGGTGAGCACCACACGGTACACTCAGGGACGTGGGCTACTTACATCAGCTTCTAGCAAGGTAGCCAGAAGAGTACAGTCAGTTTGGGAGGCCTACAACTACGCCTGGCCAGGGGAGATCCCATCTGCTCAAGGACTGACCAGGCCCCGTCCGCTAGCAAGTACTCCGGGAGGGTCTTTTGTTGTTACCAGTAAAGACCCTGAACTACACCGTACCGTCTCTGAGTGGTTCCTGCTACCCCCATCATCCACGTCGGCTGCCCTGAGGTCATACCCCTCCCGTTGGGGGTTATACTATCACGCTGCACAATCCCACCATCGGCCTCAGCGGTCTGCCCTGCAGCAGCAGCCCCCTGGCTGCACTCAACGGGTGGCGTAGTCATCAACCATTTACTACTAATAGACTGCCGTCTAGTTTGACTCCCTGGGCACGGACCGGGTCACCGCCACGAGACTACAACCCTCCACAGATCCGGCTCCGGATAAGCTCCCGCGTGCGCAGCGCAGCGCGACACAGGCCCAGGGGCGCGTCAACTTTGGCGTAGTCGGCAGGATCTCGTGCCCGCAACCACCGGGTACTGCGTGCCTGAAAAGCAAAGACTGTTCAAACTTACCAGTGGTGAAGATTCCCGCTATCCGTGGAGGTTTCCCGCCATCCGGCGCCATCTTCTACCTTCTTCCCGCCATCCGCGAAGTTTTCCCGCCATCCGGCGCCATCTTCGACCTTCTTCCCGCCATCCGTGGAGTTTTCCCGCCATTGGACGCCATCTTGAGGACGCCGCGCGGGAAGAAGAGGGGCGTGGACTCCGAAAGCGCGCGAGAACTGAAGCCCCGCCTCACGTCCGGACGTTGCGTAAGGTCCTGAAAGGAGCCCAGCAGACGCCGACGTCACCGGAGCGCGACAGAAGGTCCTCAACCCTGACGATCCACTGCGGAGCCGCGGCCTACGGAACAGGATCATCGCAAGGTAGGCCACGGTCCACTAGGGGGGAGGAAGATGTCGGATACGGAGGAGAGCTTCACTGCCCCAACCCCCGCCAGCGCTACCGCTGCTACAGTTATGCCCTTCACCATGCCATATATCCCGGGAGCAGCTTGGCTACCCCAGTACTCAGGGGAGTCACATACCCTGCATGACTTTAGAGAAAAGCTGGATAGCCTCTTCCAGGTGTACCCCCTCACAGAAGAGCAAAAAGTGAGCATCCTGGTGGCCCAATTAACCGGGGCAGCCAAAAGGGAAGTAAAATCTTGGCCACCTGGGAGGAGGACTGTCGCAGAGATACTAACCCGGCTGAGGGACACCTTTGATACCCGCACCTCAGCCGAGATCAAGCTTAGATTCTACGGGTGCAAGCAGCGAGCGCATGAGAGTATAAGGGACTATGCACTAAACCTACAAGAGGCCCTGAGGGCCATAAAGCAGACCGACCCTGATGGGGTGGGAAACGAGGACAGGCTGTTGACTGAACAATTTATAGAGGGTTTATATTGCAATGCCCACCGAACCCAGTTGCGGGCAATGGCCTTACAGGATCCCCATCTGGACTTTGCACAGTTCAAGGACAGAGCTATCCGGGTGCTCCGAGAACCGGCACCGGGTGGCGTTGTGACCCACAGGCGCCCAGCTATCACTTACCACCAGGGGGCGACGCTTTTGTCGGCAGAGCCTGTGGGAGCTGATGCGCAGGCTTTGGACAATGACCCGGCTCCAGACCTACACTATCAGGTCCAAGAGCTAGCTAAGAGCGTTGCTGCGCTATCCCGAACTGTGCAGTCTTTACAGGTTTCCACCCCAGGGAAGATCCAGCTGGCATCCGGACCGGAGGACATCCCGTGGCGTCGACAAAGGAGGACCCCACCGGCCAGAGGAAGACCCAGTGACCGATACAGCGAGGACGGACGACCCATCTGCCGCCGCTGCGATCAACCCGGACATATGGAAAGGTACTGTTCTTTAAACGGGCACAACCTGGGGTAGAGGGCCAACCCCCAGGAAAAAGATCACCAGGCCCATCGAACTGGCGCGACAGATATGTGGGAGGACGTCCAGTCTTGCCTGTGGTACTGGATGGCATTCCCATGAGTGCCCTATTGGACACCGGGTCACAGGTCACCACCATCCCGTACGTGCTCTTCAAGCAGTACTGGAATGACTCGGATATTACCCGCTACCCTGACGACGACCTGAGTATCATCGCCAGCAATGGTCAGCCCGTGCCACAGATCGGATTTAAAGAGGTGACCATCAAAATTGGTAGAGTCGAACTGGCCGCACAGGGACTGATCATTGTAGATATTGATAAACATGAGAGTCACCCAAAAATAACTCTAGGAACTAATGTAATTGAAAATTGTCTTGCAGAGGTGATTTTCCTTTTACAGCAGGTTGCCAAGAATGCCAGCTCCGGCGAGCAGCGGGTGCTCCAGAAAGAGATCCGGGCACTGATGCAACGGCAACAAGTGGAACTCTCCGGCGGTGAGATTGGTAGCGTAAGAATGTGTGACCCTTTTCCTATTGCCATGCCCCCAAAAAGTGAAATGATGATTTGGTGCCGGGCAGCTATTGGTCTGAGAGGTAGAGATTACCAGGCAATGGTAGAACCAGTTTACTCAGACAGTAGGCCCACCATTTTGACAGCACGGGGGGTGGTCAATGTACGCCATGGGAGGGTGCCCGTTCGCATAATAAATATCGGGGAGAGGGAAGTGTACCTGCCCCGGTATGCCACGCTAGCCAAATTATATACCACTAATCAAAATTCTATACAATCTGTGGAACCCTTGCCTCCATCTCACCCGGAGGAAGGTAACGGCTCTAAGAAAGACATGGAGGACTGGTGTCAGCAACTACATCTGGGTACTGACTCCACTCCCTCACACCAGAAACAAGGAGTCTATCGGGTGGTTCAAGAGTATGAGAGAGTGTTTAGTAAACACCCGTTAGACTTCGGGCGAGTCAAGGGGGTAGAACACCGCATCCCCACGGGAGATCATCCTCCCATAAAAGAGAGGTATCGACCCGTACCCCCTGCACATTACCAATACGCCAAGGGGATGCTTAGAGACATGAAGGAGGCTGGGGTAATCCGGGATAGCTGTAGCCCCTGGGCAGCCCCACTAGTTTTAGTCAAAAAGAAAGACAACACCATGAGGATGTGTGTAGATTACCGGAAAATCAACCGTATCACACACAAGGATGCGTACCCCTTGCCAAGGATAGAGGAGTCATTGGCTGCTTTAAGATCTGCTAACTTCTTCTCTACCTTGGATCTCACTAGCGGGTACTGGCAGGTTCCTGTAGCAGAGGCGGACCGGGAGAAGACCGCATTCACCACCCCGATGGGACTTAGCGAGTTCACCTGCATGCCGTTCGGACTCTGCAACGCCCCAGGAACCTTCCAACGATTAATGGAGTGCTGTCTGGGCCACAGAAACTTCGAGACGGTCCTGTTGTACCTGGACGATGTCATCGTATACTCCAAAACTTATGAGGACCACCTGAAACACCTGGCGGAGGTGTTCGAAGCTCTGGCGAGTTACGGCCTAAAGGTGAAACCCTCCAAGTGTCACCTCCTGAAACCAAAGGTGCAATACCTGGGACACGTGGTGAGCGCTGACGGAGTGGCTCCCGACCCCGATAAGATCACCGCAATTAAGGGATGGCCAAGCCCCTCCAGCGTAAAAGAAGTGCGGCAGTTCCTAGGGTTGGTAGACTACTACCGAAGGTTTATTCCCGGTTTCACCAAAAAGGCAGCGCCTATGCAGGACCTCCTGATAGGCCAGTCCCGGAAGGCCAAGAACCAGAAGCCGCCCTTCAAATGGGAAGAGCTAGAAGAAGAGTCCTTCCGCCAGCTGAAGATGTCCCTCACGGGGGATGAAATCTTGGCGTACCCGGACTATAGCCAGCCCTTCATCCTCTACACCGACGCCAGTAACATCGGGCTAGGAGCCGTACTGTCCCAGATTCAGCAGGGGAAAGAACGAGTAATCGCCTATGCCAGCCGAAAACTGCGACCCACCGAAAGGAACCCCGAGAATTACAGCTCATTTAAGCTAGAGTTCCTGGCCGTGGTATGGGCAGTCACCGAGCGCTTTAAGCATTACCTTGCTTCTTCCCGGTTCACCGTATACACGGATAACAACCCGTTGACACACCTGGACACGGCAAGACTCGGTGCCCTGGAGCAGAGGTGGATGGCCCGTCTGTCCAACTACGAGTTCACAATCAAATACCGGGCAGGACGCTCCAATACTAACGCGGACGCCCTGTCCAGGATGCCCAACCTGCCGGACGAAGGAGAAGATCCGGAGGGACTGGAAGAAGTTGAACTCCCTGCGTTCCACCGTCATGGGACTATCCAGTATTCCCACCGGGTAAGGAGTAAGCAGGCTGCTACGTTGAACCCTTTACCCCACTACAACTGGGCGGAAACGCAAGACAGCGACCCTGCCGTCCGACTGGTGAAGGAGATGCTGACTCGGCCGGAGGCTCGCCTTGAACCAGACGCTCCGGAGGAAGCCAAACAACTATGGGCGGAGAAGAGTCGACTATTCCTTTACAAGGGGAAGTTGTGCCGCAGAATGGTCAACTCCCGGACGCATGAACTACTCTGGCAAGTAGTGGTGCCACGAAGAGATGCAGCCATGGTGATGGAGGCATACCACGACGGAGCTGGACACTTCGGGTGGAAAAAGCTGGAGTTCCTGCTGCGCGAGCGGTTCCACTGGGTAGGCATGAGGGGAACCATCGAGAAGTGGTGCAGAGACTGTGGCCCGTGCAATCTGAGAAGGAAGGACCGGGCCAGCCAGAAGACTCCCCTGCAGTCCATCGTCACCCGGCAACCGTTGGAACTGGTAGCCTTGGATCATGTAAAACTGACCCCAAGCAGAAGTGGCTACGTCTACGCGTTAACCATCGTGGATCATTACTCTCGGTTCTTGGTTGTCGTCCCCGTCAAGGACTTAACGGCTCAAACAGCAGCTCGAGCCTTCCAGCAGCACTTCTGCCGTCCACACGGGTACCCGGACCAAGTGTTGACGGACCAGGGACCTGCCTTTGAAGCGGAGGTCTTCCAGGAATTCTGCAATCTGTATGGCTGCCGGAAGATAAGGACGACACCCTACCATCCGCAAACTAATGGACTTTGTGAAAAAATGAACCAGGTGGTAATGGATCTTCTAAAAACATTGCCCCTGGAAGAACGCAGTCTGTGGCCTGAGAAGTTGCCCGATCTGGTGGACCTATACAACCACATCCCGGTAGGTTCCACCAACTGTACCCCGGCTTACCTAATGAGGGCAAGACCTGGTAAGTTACCTGTTGACCTGGAAATGGGAGTCCTGACACCCGAGGACACTTCACCAGAAACAGACTGGGACACAGAGAGGCAGCAGCAGTACCGGAGAGTACAGGAGAGCGTGGAGCGAAGTCTCTGTCAGGCTAGGGAAAGACAAGAGAAGACATACAACCAGTATGCTCCCGCTGTTCCCCTGGTACCCGGAGAGCAGGTCTTGAAGAGGAAGAGACGGCTCCACAAGTTGGACGACCAGTGGGAGAAGGACCCGTACACCGTACTGCCCTCAAGCCACGAGAATCCGAAGGTCTGTACCATCAGTAAAGACGGAGGGGAAACCACAGCCATTGTATCCCGGGACCACCTGAAGAAGTGTCCCGAACAACTGAGGAACCCTGAAGAGGAACAAGAAGACCTTCGACCCGTGGAAGAAAGGGAAGATATGGTTAGTACCGTGCTCGGGGACTTCCCTCGGTCTTGGACTCAAGTCAATGGTGCAGTTGTGGTACCCGTACTCACCTTCCTCCAACCATCATCCCAAGAACCTACGGAGCAACGGGTAGAGCTGGAAGAACAGCCGGTCCAGGAGGCAGAAGACTCCACACAAGCAGAACAGGAGAATCAACCCTCTGCTTATAGTGAGCCTGCCGTACCCCTAGTGAGACAAAGAGCCGGTAGACAGCTGCCCAGTTTACCCTTGACAGCTCCTACACCCTGTAGTTCAGGGCCAGACAGTCAGCTCCGTAGGTCCACTAGGGCCACTAGAGGCCAGTTACCCGCACGTTGGAGGATCTAAATGTTTAAGCTATTTTATATGTTTACCTGTCTATAGTTGCTTGTGTGTAATTTTGTGTTTCTAGTTGTTTTTAGGAATCCTTGGTGGATTTACCGGGAATCCTTGTACATAGTTGGAGCGTAACCCAGGATGGACTAAAGACTGTCAAGGACTTGGGGTAGAACAGACCCCTACCTGGTTACGTCTCCCTGTTTCGGTGAAATGGACACCTTTGCTTTTCTTCAAAGACTGCACCCGGTTGCGGACACGCCGTGACCATCTTATTGTGTTTCCTTATTGTATTTTAGTGTTGTTGTTTTTACCTTGTTATGTTTTTCTATAATGTGTTTAGTCCCGGAGTACTAAATTTTACTAGGGGGGAATGTGACACCCCAGGGGTCTGGTTGCCACAGTAACGTAATGTTATGTCTGAGAGCAGGTGGGAGGTCCTTTGGTCAGGGATCCTGTGCATGCCACACCTCCTGCCCAGTCTTGGGAGGGGAAGAACTTCCCCTATAAAAACCTGGGGCTGAGGCAGGGTGAGTGAGTAGAAGAAGAGAAGAAGTAGAGACAGCATAGCAAGAAACAGCAGTTACAAGGAGTCAGGGGCTGGCAGCTGCAGAGTTCGCCCTGACTAAGAAGACTTTTTACCAGACCCGGAGTCCGAGGCTGTGGGGACTAATTCCTACCCAGCAGCAGAATCCGTCAGGCAGGGGATTTCAGGTCCCCTGGCCCAGAAGCCCGAAGGCACGGTCACACGCGTGGGACCAGCACCGCCATCGTGGAGCGGAAGACATTAGAAGGCCCCGAGTCACCGGCCATACGGGTGAGCACCACACGGTACACTCAGGGACGTGGGCTACTTACATCAGCTTCTAGCAAGGTAGCCAGAAGAGTACAGTCAGTTTTGGAGGCCTACAACTACGCCTGGCCAGGGGAGATCCCATCTGCTCAAGGACTGACCAGGCCCCGTCCGCTAGCAAGTACTCCGGGAGGGTCTTTTGTTGTTACCAGTAAAGACCCTGAACTACACCGTACCGTCTCTGAGTGGTTCCTGCTACCCCCATCATCCACGTCGGCTGCCCTGAGGTCATACCCCTCCCGTTGGGGGTTATACTATCACGCTGCACAATCCCACCATCGGTCTCAGCGGTCTGCCCTGCAGCAGCAGCCCCCTGGCTGCACTCAACGGGTGGCGTAGTCATCAACCATTTACTACTAATAGACTGCCGTCTAGTTTGACTCCCTGGGCACGGACCGGGTCACCGCCACGAGACTACAACCCTCCACAGATCCGGCTCCGGGTAAGCTCCCGCGTGCGCAGCGCAGCGCGACACAGGCCCAGGGGCGCGTCAGTGACATCCTGCATGGGGCATTATAAACAGAGGGGAGTGACATCCTGCATGGGGCATTATGAAGAGAGGGGGTGACATCCTGAATGGGGCATTATAAAGAGGGGGGGTGACATCCTGATTGGGGATTATAAAGAGGAGGGGTGACATCCTGTTTGGGGCATTATAGAGAGAGGGGGTGACATCTTGCATGGGGCATTATAAAGAGGAGGGGTGACAGCCTGCATGGGGCAATATAAGGGGGGAACAGCCTGCATGGGGCATTATAAGGGGGGGGGACAGCCTGCTTAGTGCATTATGTGGGGGGAACAGCCTGCATGGAGCATTATACGGTGGGGGGACAGCCTGTATGGGGCATTATGTGGGGGGTAACAGCTTGCATGGAGCATTATAAGGGGGGAGACAGCCTGTATGGGGCATTATGTGGGGGGTAACAGCCTGCATGGAGCATTATATGGAGGCCAGTATCCTGTATGGAGCGTTATAAGGGGACCAGTATCCTGTATGGAGCGTTATATGGGGGGGCAGTATCCTGTATGGAGCTTTATAAGAGGACCAGTATCCTGTATGGAGCGTTATATGGGGGCCAGTATTCTGTATGGAGCCTTATATGGGGGGGCAGTATTCCGTATGGAGCCTTATATGGGGGCCAGTATTCCGTATGGAGCGTTATATGGGGGCCAGTATTCCGTATGGAGCCTTATATGGGGGCCAGTATTCCGTATGGGGCCTTACATGGGGGCCAGTATTCCGTATGGGGCCTTATATGGGGGCCAGTATTCCGTATGGGGCCTTATATGGGGGCCAGTATTCCTTTATGGAGCCTTATATGGGGGCCAGTATTCCGTATGCGGCCTTATATGGGGGCCAGTATTCTGTATGGAGATATGTGGTGCCCATTATACTGTACGAGGACTATGTGGGGTCATTATTCTGTATGGAGCAATATATAATGGGGCCCATAAAACTGTATGGAGGACTTAGTGGTGCCCATAATACTGTATGGAGGACTATATTGTCCGGTCTGCACTGTGTGCTGCGAGGATTCTCCGGCTTCTGAGCTATTGTAGAATTTACAGTAGATATCACTCATGTAATGTAAGAAGTGAAATCTTTGCATTGTACTATATATATAGATTTTTCTGCGGTATCTGTGCATCATGAATCGTGGTATGTGTTAGAGGGGCCCACTGAGACTCGCCCAGAAAAACCTGGAGCCGGCCCTAGATATAAGTATATTAAACGTTATAAATTCATTATAGCTGCAGTGATTTTCATGAAAACAGCTTGCTAGTGATGCACATTGCGTCACTACCAACGCTATGGGGGCAGTGTAGAGGGCAGCTAGGACGTGACAGGTTCTCTTTAACCCCTTAAGCCCCGCGGGTGGTTTGCACGTTAATGACCGGGCCAATTTTTACAATTCTGACCGCTGTCACTTTATGAGGTAATTACTCTGGAACGCTTCAACGGATCCCCCTGATTCTGAGACTGTTTTTTCGTGACATATTGTACTTCATGATTGTGGAAAAATTTCTTCGATATCACTTGCGTTTATTTGTGAAAAAAATGGAAATTTGGCGAAAATTTTGAAAATTTTGCGATTTTCAAAATTTGAATTTTTAAGCCCTGAAATCAGAGCGATATGTCACACAAAAGAGTTAATAAATAACATTTCCCACATGTCTACTTTACATCAGCACAATTTTGGAACCAAAATTTTTTTTTGTTAGGGAGCTATAAGGGTTAAAAGTTGACCAGCGATTTCTCATTTTTCCAACAAAATGTATAAAACCATTTTTTTAGGGACCACATCACATTTGAAGTCACTTTGAGAGGTCTTTATGACAGAAAATACCCAAAAGTGACACCATTCTAAAAACTGCACCCCTCAAGGTGCTCAAAACCACATTCAAGAACTTTATTAACCCTTCAGATGCTTCACAGGAATTTTTTGAATGTGGAAGAAAAAAATGAACATTTAACTTTTTTCACAAAAATGTTACTTTAGACCCAATTTTTTTTATTTTCACAGGGCTAACAAGAAAAAATGGACCCCAAAATTTGTGTGCTTGTGTGGCACTCCGAGGCTTACTGGCATCCCCCACACTCTCACAGGGATCCAGGCTTCACCTCCACCGGAGTCCACCAGGCCTCACCAGGCTTCCCACGAGCGGTGTTCCCCACACACAGGGAACAGCCTCGTGCCGCTCACACGGTGCCCACACAGGAGCTCCCAACACCCAGGAACTCCTACACACCGGAACACACCTGTCACAAATCACACAGGGTTTATATATACTGCAGCACACACACAGATAGGACCTTAACTGATGTCAGAGTCATGTGTCCACACCCTCTGTGTGCATAAGGACCTGTGTGATGTCACAGTCATGTGACCAGTCCGTTAAAGAGGAAGGTACATGGTCATTCAAAAACACACCAAACCATTAAAGGGATGTCTGCTACATCACTATATATATATGTATGTGTGTATATATATATGTGTATGTATGTATATGTATGTGTGTATATATATGTGTGTGTGTATATATATGTGTGTGTATATATATATATATATGTATGTATGTGTGTATGTGTATATATATATATATATATATATATATATATATATACATATGTGTGTGTGTGTGTGTTTGTACATACATACATACGTGGTCAAAATTGTTGGTACTCCTCGTTTAATGAAAGGAAAAACCCACAATGGTCACAGAAATAATTTGAATCTGACAAAAGTAATAATAAATTAAAAATCTATGAAAATGAACAAATGGAAGTCAGACATTGCTTTTCAACCCTGCTTCCACAGAAGTTTTTAAAAAATGTAACTCATGATATAGGCCTGGACAAAAATGATGGTACCCCTGAAAATAATGTGACAACAGATACATGTTAAATCAAGTTGTGTCCACTAATTAGCATCACAAGTGTCTACAATCTTGTAATCAGTCAGTGGGCCTGTATATAGGGCTACAGATACTCACTGTGCTGTTTGGTGACATGGTGTGTACCACACTCAACATGGACCAGAGGAAGCAAAGGAAAGAGTTGTCTCAGGAGATTAGAAAGAAAATTATAGACAAGCAAGTTAAGGGTAAAGGTTATAAGACCATCTCGAAGTAGCTTGATGTTCCTGTGACTACAGTTGCACATATTATTTAGAAATTTAAGATCCATGGGACTGTAGCCAACCTCCCTGGACGTGGCAGCAGGAGGAAAATTGATGACAAATCAAAGAGACGGATAATTCGAATGGTAACAAAAGAGCCCAGGATAACTTCTAAAGAGATTAAAGGTGAGCTTCATGCTCAAGGAACATCAGTGTCAGATCGCACCATCCATTGTTGTTTGATCCAAAGTGGACTTCATGGGAGACGACCAAGGAGAACACCATTGTTGAAAAAAATTTCATAAAAAAGCCAAACTGGAATTTGCCAAACTACATGTTGACAAGCCACAAAGCTTCTGGGAGAATGTCCTATGGACAGATGAGACAAACATTGAAGTTTTTGGCAAGGCACATCAGCACTATGTTCACAGACGGAAAAGTGAAGCATATCAAGAAAAGAACACTGTCCCTACTGTGAAACATGGAGGAGCTCTGTTATGTTCTCGGGCTGCTTTGCTGCATCTGGCACAGGGTGTCTTGAATCTGTGCAGGGTAAAATGTAATCTCAAGACTATCAAGGGATTCTAGAGAGAAATGTGCTACCCATTGTCAGAAAGCTTGGTCTCAGTCATGGGTCTTGCAACAGGATAATGACCCAAAACACACAGCTTATAACACCCAAGAACGGCTAAGAGGAAAACTTTCAACTATTCTGAAGTGGCCTTCTATGAGCCCTGACCTAAATCCTATTGAGCATCTTTGGAAAGAGCTGAAACCTGCCATCAGGAAAAGGCAACCTTCAAACACGATACAACATAAATAAAACTGTTACACTCGTGCCTGGACTGACTGGCGTGAGCGTGATTAGTGATCCCACTGTACCATGAACCGAGGAGTGCCTGGAGGGGCATAACTAAGTATCTACCCGATCCGACCAAGGTCGCACGGAGGCTAACGACTCCGTGAACCAAGGAGGAACCGAGCAGAGGGACCAGGTGCTACTCCAGGTTAGACCCCGGTCACAGCTGTTGACCCACACCGGGGAATGCAGGAACGGGCAGGTTAGGCTGGCACACAGACAGTTGGGTATTGGCAGGCACGGCTGGAGTGCAGACAAGAGGATACTGGCAAGCACGGCTGGTATGCAGACAGGAGGGCACTGGCAAGGCACGGCTGGTATGCAGACAGGGGGGTACTGGCAAACACGGCTGGAGTGCAGACAGGGAGGCACTAGCAGGTTGGAGCGCAGGCTGGATAGGGTCCAGTACAAACTGGGATTCAGGAACAGAACCGCAGATGCGGTAGACAAGCAGAGCAGAGAGGAACCGCTGGAACGGTAGGCAAGGCAGAGCAGAGAGATACCGCCAGAGCGGTGAGCAAGGCAGAGCAGGGCGAAACCGCCGGAGCGGTGGGCAAGGCAGAGCAGGAGGAACCGCCAGAGCGGTGAGCAAGGCAGAGCAGGGCGAAACCGCCGGAGCGGTGGACAAGGCAGAGCAGAGAGGAACCGCCGGAGCGGTGAGCAAGGCAGAGCAGAGAGGAATAATGAATGCACTTGGGCACACAAATCATCAAGATCTGCTGACGGCAACTCCTTTTGCAATGCTCGACCAATGAAGTGCTTGATGGGAGTCAAATCCGGAGATGCTTCTGGCCATGGTATCATGTTTAAGTCAAGCATGCTGCTCACAGTAGCACCTGCAACATGTAGCTTAACATTTCCATGTTGAAAAATAGTTACTGAGGCACGTTTAAGAAATGTCCATATCACTGGTTCCACGACCAAATCAATGTAACACTGAGCAGTTAGTATACCTGGAATGAAGACTAGAGGGGTCCTGCTACCATATATTATTACACAGCACACCATAATCCCGGGAGTACAATCGGTGTGACATTCTTTCTCGAATGCCAGTATTCTAATCTAGTCCAATTCCTCATATATGCCTACACACAGTATGATACCACTTTCATGGCCCCACAGTGGCTATCACACTCAATATGATGCCCCCACGGTCCTATTACACAC
Organism: Phyllobates terribilis; assembly: GCF_046119375.1. Taxonomy (NCBI): domain Eukaryota; kingdom Metazoa; phylum Chordata; class Amphibia; order Anura; family Dendrobatidae; genus Phyllobates; species Phyllobates terribilis. The sequence continues at coordinate 180,086 of NW_027364530.1, forward strand.
AGCATGATGTACAGTATGATTCCCCCTGACAATACATTTCCCCACACAGTACATTGAAAGAAGACATCCATTGTGTTCTACCTATAACCTAACATGTTGATACAAAGGAAGGCAAAAGACCCATGAGGCAGATGCTAATTGCCCCCTATTAACGAAAAAATCCTTCCCAACTCCACTAATGGCAATTAGACTAGTTCCCTGGATGAACGTCCTATCACAGAATCTAGTTCCCATAACCTGTAATATATTTTTCAACAAAAGCATCCGGGCCATACTTGAACTTGTTTAGTAAATCAACAATTACAATATGATGTTCCCGAAAGTCTGAATATTAAAAATGGTGAACATTGGACATAATTTCAAAAAACATCACAGTAAAAGATAATGCCTTACCAACACCAGGTCAGATTACCAATGCACTGCAGGATGCAGCAAGCCTCCATGATAAAGGCGGGGGCAGCACATGTGCAAAATACTGATGCAGACAGCCACTCACTAACCTACCAATTCATGGAGGGGGTGGCTGTGTAGTATTATACATGCACACCGATGGAGTCTGCATAGGGCGCCAGTCACACAGATATGTGTGATACACAGTGTCTGGCTTGCAGCCTATTGATGTCTTGCTTGCAGCGTATTGATGACGCCCATAGTATTAGATCAGGCGGGTTGCCCAGAACTATATACATGCACCCCCACAGGACAGACGCCCCAATTCACCCAGCCAACACTAAAGAGGCCTGGCTGCATCCTGCAAAAAGATGTGCAAAAAAGATGAAAAATAGTATATAAGATAAGTACACCACATGAGGTATTGGACGATATTTTGGCCAAAATACGCAAGCTCACAACTCCATCGGTGTGCATGCATAATACTACACAGCCACCCCCTCCAAGAATTGGTAGGTTAGTGAGTGGCTGTCGGCATTAGTATTTTGCACATGTGCTGCCCCCGCCTTTATCATGGAGGCTTGCTGCATCCTGCGGTGCACTGGTAATCTGACCTGGTGTTGGTAAGGCATTATCTTTTACTGTGATGTTTATGTTCCCGAAAGTCCCGTAATTTCACTATTCTTAGAGTAAAGAATCGCCATCTATGATGACGGAGAAACCATCTTTCTTCTAGTAGGAGAGGGTGCCTCCTTGTCATCGTTGAAGGTCTATATGTAAAAAGTTCCTTAATAAGATCTCTATACTGTTTCTTCTTATATTTGTACATTGTAATAAGATCGCCCTTAAACCTTCATTATTCCAAACTGAATAACCCTAACTTTGATAACCTGTCTTGAAATTGCAGTGCACCAATTCCCTTAATAACCTTGGTTGCATTTGTCTGCATACGTCCTAGTTCAACTATGTCCGTCTTATACACCAAAGACCAAAATTATACACAGTATTCTAAATGTGGCTGAATTAGTGACTTGTATACAGACAAAACTATGTTCTTATCATAAGCATCTATGCCTCTTTTAATGCTTCCATGGTTCTATTTGCCTTGGCAGCAGCGGCCTAGCACTGGTTATTAAAGTTGAGTTTGCTGTCCACCCATACACCCAAGTCTTTTCCAGTGATGGTTTTCCCAGTGTTTAGTACATAATTGTACATTGTAATTTGTCCCAAGCAAGAACATTTATCTACATTAAACTTCAATTGCCATTTTTCAGCCCAAACCTCAAGCTTACATAAATCCCTCTGTAATATTACATTATCCTCCTATGTACTGATAACCTTGCAGAGTTTACGATCATCTGAAAATATTGAAATTTTACTCTGTATACCCCCCAAAAGGTCATTAATAATTGTATTAAATAGAAGTCCCAATACTGACTCCTGGGGTACACCACTTTTAAATGTGACCCAGTTAGTGTGTTCCATTAATAACCATCATCTGTTTCTTATCACTGAGCTTTTTTTTGTTTCTTTCGAAATCATCTATACGGTTCCAGACATATGGACCTTTTTAAGTGCTAATGTTTATGGTATTTACCAAAGAAGCAGTCACCCAATGACACTCTTCCTTCAGAGAATCTTCTGGGCCATGGAAACTGGCATGACTTTGGGGTTACTTGTAGTTTTGAATGATTCATTTTACTATTCAATGTACTAAAAATGGGGAAAAAAATCCATTTGTGGTGAAATTGGACCAAATACTGATAGTGGGACGGTAGCCTAAATCTCGGTCTCCTTTGAAGCTCAGCATATAGATGAGCTCCAGAGGAGCACCAAGACAGCGGGCACAGGGCCCTCACTGTCCTAGTGACCCATCAGCCCCCGAGATCATGTCACAGGGCACAGATGGGAGCTGGTAAATGGAAGCAGTGGCACTGGTTACATTTACGTGCTGCTGTCAGAGATTGACAGCAGCATTTAAATGATTAACTTGTCGTAATTAATTGCTGTACTTTTATGTTAGAGGAGCAGGAAAGAAGGAAAAGCCGAGCTGTGGAGTTAGTATCAGAAGAACGTACCAACTCCAACTGCAGGTAGAAAAAAATGTAAATACTTATATAGTGTTAATATTGTATATTATAAATTATTTTCATGCATAAATTGCTGAATATTTACTATTATTTGTTGCAGTATATTTGGTATTAGTAATTATTATAGTTGGAAATTTGACTTACTGACACCACAGCCCTAGTTAAAAGGGTTTTCCACAAGTGAATATATTTATATATATACTAGATGGTGTCCCAATTCTAACGCATCGGGTATTCTAGAATATGTATGCGGCCGACTGGGCGCAATCAGCAGAGTGGTGTTTAAATTTGGCGCCAATCTCGCTGATTGGTCGCGGTCGGCTGGCGGCCGCGACCAATCAGCAGAGCGTTGTTTAAATTTGGCGCCAGAGCATTGTTTAAATTTGGCGCCAATCTCGCTGATTGGTCGTGGCTGGCGTCCGCGACCAATTAGCAGAGCGTTGTATAAATTTGGCGCCAATCTCGCTGATTGGTCGTGGCTGGCATCCGCGACCAGTCAGCAGAGCATTGTTTAAATTTGGCGCCAAAATCGCTGATTGGTCGCGGGCAGCGTCCGCGACCAATCAGCACAGCAGTGTTTAAATTTGGCGCCAAAATCGCTGATTGGTCGCGGGCAGCGTCTGTGACCAATCAGCACAGCAGTGTTTAAATGTTGCGCCAAGATCGGTGATTGGTCGTGGCCGCTATTTAAATGTGGCGTCCAAATCGGTGATTGGTCGCGGGCAGCGGCCGCGACCAATCAGCACAGCGGTGTTTAACTTTTGCGCCAAGATCACTGATTGGTCGCGGCCAGAGACCGCGACCAATCAGCGAATCGTATAGGTGAGGACCGGGGAGCAGAATCGTATTGGTGAGGACCGGGGAGCGCCGCTGCCTGTGTGGCTACTTCCGCTGCGAGAAGCCGGGAGATGAGCGGCTTCTCGCAGCAGAAGTATCCCGACCCGCAGCGCCGCTCCCCGGTCCTCCCTTGACACCCTAGCCGCATGGAGGTCAACGCCACTGCCTGTGCGGCTACTTCCGCTGCGAGAAGCCGGGAGATGAGCGGCTGCTCGCCGGTCGGGGTTCTTCTGCTGCTAGCGGCCGGGAGATGAGAGCCTCGCGCCAGTCATCTCCCGGCTGCATCGCCGCTGAGCTCCGTCCCGCAGATGAGCCTCTAACGGCCGCCATCTTTTTTTTGAAATCCCGCGTCGCTGATTGGCCGCTGCTGGACCAATCAGTGACGCGGGATTTCCCCGACAGACAGACAGACAGACAGACGGGATAAGACGATTATATATATAGATATACGCGGTGTGCAGAATTATTAGGCAAATTGTATTTTAGAGGATTATTTTTATTGTTGATCAACAACTATGTTCTCAATCAACCCACAAGACTCATAAATATCCAAGCTTAATATTTTTGGAAGTTGGAGTGGTTTTTTTAAGATTTGGCTATCTTAGGAGGATATTTGTTTGTGCAGGTAACTATTACTGTGCAGAATTATTAGACAATTTAATAAAAACCAAATATAATCCCATCTCACTTGTTTATTTTCACCAGGTAAACCAATATCAGTGCACAAAATATAGAAATAAACATTTCTGACATGCAAAGACAAAAACCCAAAAAATTAGTGATCAGTATAGCCACCTTTCTTTATGATGACACTCAACAGCCTTCCATCCATAGATTCTGTCAGTTGCTTGATCTGTTTTCGATCAACATTGCGTGCAGCAGCCACCACAGCCTCCCAGACCCTGTTCCGAGAGGTGTACTGTTTTCCCTCCCTGTAGATCTCACATTTTATGATGGACCACAGGTTCTCTATGGGGTTGTCCTGCATGAAAATCATGTTTTTCTTGAACGATACCAACTTCTTCCTGTACCACTTCTTGAAGAAGTTGTCTTCCAGAAACTGGCAGTAGGTCTGGGATTTGAGCTTCACTTCATCCTCAACCCGAAAAGGTCCCACAAGTTCATCTTTGATGATACCAGCCCATACCAGTACCCCACTTCCACCTTGCTGGCATCTGAGTCGGAGTGGAGCTCTCTGCCGTTTACTGATCCAGCCTCTGGCCCATCCATCTGGCCCATCAAGAGTCACTCTCATTTCATCAGTCCATAAAACCTTTGAAAAATCAGTCTTAAGATATTTCTTGGCCCATTCTTGACGTTTTATCTTATGCTTCTTGTTCAAAGGTGGTCGTTTTTCAGCCTTCCTTACCTTGGCCATGTCCCTGAGTATCGCACACCTTGTGCTTTTTGATACTCCAGTAGCATTGCAGCTCTGAAATATGGCAAAACTGGTGGTGAATGGCATCTTGGCAGCTTCACGCTTGATTTTCCTCAATTCATGGGCAGTTATTTTGCGCCTTTTTTGGCCAACACGCTTCTTGCGACCCTGTTGACTATTTGCCATGAAACGCTTGAATGTTCGGTGATCACGCTTCAAAAGTTTGGAAATTTCAAGACTGCTGCATCCCTCTGCAAGACATCTCACAATTTTGGACTTTTCAGAGCCCGTCAAATCTCTCTTCTGACCCATTTTGCCAAAGGAAAGGAAGTTGCCTAATAATTAAGCACACCTTATATAGGGTGTTGATGTCATTAGCCAACACCCCTCCTCATTACAGAGATGCACATCACCAGATTTACTTAATTGGTAGTTGGCTCTCAAGCCTATGCAGCTTGGAGTAGGACAACATGTATAAAAAGTATCATGTGATCAAAATACTCATTTGCCTAATAATTCTGCACACAGTGTATATATATATATATATATATATATATATATAATCACACTATAATACAGTATGTCTTTTTTAGTTGAACAATTGGGATGTGGCTGCTGGGACCCCCAGGATGCCCAGTACTGAATCCAACTGGTTCTTATACATAAACCTTAAGTAGAGCCACATGAAGGTAAAAGGATCAGAGTGCCTGAAAAATGTATGGATCAGAAGGTGTTTTTCCCTGGATTGACTGTCATTCGTAGATGTAACAGAATCACTGGTCTTCTCTTCCACTTTTGGCTGAGGATTAGAGGATTAACATGAAACATGGAAACGATATTCTCTCATCAGACATATATGATGTTTAGTACTGATATGCCATAAATGTCAGTAGTATTACATTAAATGCAAAGGGACATTAATCAATTTGAAATGATTCTTTTTAGTTTTTTTTTTATTAAGAATTACATGGAAGAATGAAGAGATGTTCTTGGAGGGCCTTCTTCTGCAGATGTTACTTGCTGGTCAGAAGGCCACAGGTAGATGGTACAAGTCCTTCCACACAGGTGCATCTTTAATGGTGGACATGCTGTACTAGGCACTAGACATGAAGGGTTTTTCACATTGAGATGTTTGTGTTGCTCCGATGACAGGGAGCAAATATGCAGCTTTGTCTGATGGAGCGAGCAACCCTGGATAATCCACGCCGGCAAGATGATATCAGCCGGCGGAAGGTGGAACCTGTGAGAGGAGACAAAGAGACATAACTAATGTAAGTAATGGGACTACATATTAGAGCAGGGATGTCACACTCAAACACACAGAGGGCCAAAATGAAAAACTTGGACCCCACATAATCCTACATACAGAATAATGGCCCCACATAGTCCTCCGTACAGTATAATGGGCCCCACATTGTCCTCCATACAGAATAATGGCCCCAAATAGTGGTGGTGGTTCTGTTGTCGTGGGTCAAATATAACCACCCTGCGGGCCAGGTTTGGTCCACGGGCCAGAGTTTGACATGTATGTATTAGAGGATACTACTGTAGTGTCACTGTGACAGGATGATAGAGGAGTCGTATCCATACAGATGTACGGGGTCATTGTCAGTAATCCTACAGATAATATCTGCTCCACATGACTCCTTCTCACTGACTGACATCATGCAACATGGAGCTTATTGTTACACTTACCTCTTCTACTTCTTCTCTCTTCTACCTTCTCTGTTTTTTGTCGATCTTTCGATGCAGATTTTCTTTTCCCCTGAACTGGTGATTCTGATAAAAAAAACAAGAAAAAGATGTATATTATAAACTCCTAAAAGATTAGCTTTGTATCTTTATATAGAATTCTGTTATTCTTGTACCCTGTAGTCCCGGTAATTGATTATTGCACCATAATAGAGAGAATATGTCATATATACATAAAACCACCTGAGGGTCTGAGAATTAGATTGCCTTGTGAACTGATTAATATGAAACCTGTAGGTTTTCCGATATGTGGTGTCTAGCCAGGGAACTATGTCCCCTTATTAACATGATAACACTGCGGCATCCTGCAAGTAATATCTTAAAATAAGTTAGCTAAAACCTCAGTGCATTCTTAAGGTGATAAGGATCAGTATAGGCCTAGATGGAGACATGGGTGCAGTATTCAGAATCAGTTTGGCAGAAGACTGAATGGCTTCTTATGCATTAAAAATTATAACCTATGAGGCTATGTGCCCACGTAGCAGATTTGATGCAGAGCGTTTTTGCCTCTCTCTGGCAGAAAAAAACGTATGCAGATTTACATGCAGATTTACATGCGTTTTTTCTGCCAGAGAGAAGCGTTTTTTCAGCATTTTTACATGCGCTTTCGCATGCGTTTTTTCAAGAAGTTTTCCAAACGATTTTGAGCATCACTTGGAAAAGTGCTTGACAAGTTGGTCACACTATTTAAATCCATGCAACCGGCATGGATTTATATAGTGTGACCGAGTAATAGTTAAAAAAAAGAATAAGAATGGTAAAAAATGAAAAAAAAAAGATTATACTCACCTTCCGGTGTCTTCCCGGTGTCATCTCTGCTGCGTCCGGTCTCTTGCAATGCTCGCGGTGCTGTGAAGGACCTGCGGTGACGTCATTGAGTCATGTGATGGGTCACATGACTCAGTGACGTCATGACAGGTCCTTCACAACAGCGCGAGCATTGCAAGAGACCGGACGGCGTGGACAAAACACTGGGAGGACATCGGAAGGTGATTATAAGCTTTATTTTTTATTTTAAATTCTTTTCTTTACAGATTCTATGGTACCCAGGTCTGGATGAGAGTCTCCTCTCCTCCAGACTTGGGTACCATCCGCACATTAGAAAGCGCCAATTACGCAAGTACAGATGCAGTCTTGCGGAATTAGCGCGTTCTAATGCAAGTCAATGGCGGCGATTACGCTGCGCGTCCGCAAAATTAATGGACATGCTGCGTATTTTTGAGCGCAGCATAAACGCTGCGGAAAAATACGCAGCATGGGCATTGAAAGTGCGGAATTGCATTGGAGACCATGGGGGAAGGTTTACCAAGCGTTTCCCAAGTGTTTACGCTGTAGAAATTCCGCAGCGTAAACGCTTGAAAAACGCATCGTGGGCACACAGCCTAAGAGTGAGGATTTTTATAAAATGAAATGTTGGGCTGTTTTCACATTACACTTTTTGACACAGGCTGCAATAGAATGACCTATAGAGCTATACATACCTGACAATATGGATGACTGTCTGCCTTCAGCAGTGAAACACTGCTTGTCATCATCAGACTTAGAGGGGGAAGAATCTTTCTGCGTCTGGTTGTCATCAGATTTAGAGGGGGAAGAATCTTTCTGCCTCTGCTTATCATCATCAGATTTAGAGGGGGGAGAATCTTTCTGCATCTGGTTGTCATCAGATTTAGAGGGGGGAGAATCTTTCTGCGTCTGGTTGTCATCAGATTTAGAGGGGGGAGAATCTTTCTGCGTCTGGTTGTCATCAGATTTAGAGGGGGGAGAATCTTTCTGCGTCTGGTTGTCATCAGACTTAGAGGGGGGAGAATCTTTCTGCGTCTGGTTGTCATCAGATTTAGAGGGGGGAGAATCTTTCTGCGTCTGGTTGTCATCAGACTTAGAGGGGGGAGAATCTCTCTGTGTCTGGTTGTCATCCTCAGATTTAGAAGGGGGAGAATCTTTCTGCGTCTGGTTGTCATCAGACTTAGAGGGGGGAGAATCTCTCTGTGTCTGGTTGTCATCAGATTTAGAAGGGGGAGAATCTTTCTGCGTCTGGTTGTCTTCAGACTTAGAGGGGGGAGAATCTTTCTGTCTGTTTGGTAGAAGAAAAACATATAAATTACAAGTGAAAACAATAGATACGGATACAACACCTGTCTGCAAAGCCCATTAGGACATCTGAATAACATGAAGGGGATGCTGTGCTCAAGACCCTCTTCTACCAGCAAGAATGGAGAATCACTAGCAATATTTATTTTCCTGTAATGAACTGGAAATTAAAGCTGGTCATAGTTATCAACTTTCATCACCAGCGTTATCACAAGTCAGAAACATGGTGATCAGCAATCATGTGGTCATCGATACTGGATTTAGTATCGACTTACACTCGTCTTGAATTTGGTGTTGTGAACACATATCAGAATGGACCCCATAAAAATAATTTGCTCACATGTCTGACTGTTTTGCACTTTCTGGTGAATACCCTGGAGGTGACTTGGGTTCTTCATTGTTCATCATCTTGGTATGGATGGAACAGAGCTAATACAAAGAGGAAAAAAAAATATTTTAATATTTTACAATTTTATTTTAATTACAGGTTGTATGGATCTTATTGGTCACATACTTACTTTAGAAAGCCTATGCGAAGATGATAGAAAGTTTTGGCTTTCCGGCCAGTCATTATCTTCACTTGTGTCCCCCTCATCTGAATCAATATGTTGATGTCTGCTACATCGAGCTGAAAAGTACAAGAGTTAATCGAGATTATTAGCATAATACTTTGTCCTGAACAGTCACCATTTGATCATGAATCAAGGTGGGGACTGATTCTCACTTAAAATGAAATACAAGACACACAGCAGCTTTCTGCAGATGATGTCTCATTCTACTTACTGTCAAAGTAGATGGTATCCTCTTCTGACTCAAGATCAGGAATGAACAGCGACTTCTGACTTAGAAGGTTGTCAAAATCTAAGTTACGCAGGAATGGATGAAATTTGATCTCATTTGCTCCTCCTTGAAAAGGAAAACAATGAATAGTGATATAGTTATTGTCAAAGAGACAAGTTTCTTAGGCCTCCTACACCTATCCGTGTTTGCACTACATGTGGCATCCATTTTTCTTTCACGTATGCCACCCGTACCCATTATCATCTATGCTGCTGTTTTTTTGTGGCAGCACAGATGACAAGTGCCAATACAAGTCTATGGGACCCTGAAAAACACGTACATCACACAGATGGCATCCGTGTGCCATTTGTGTGCCTTCCTTACGCTGTATCTGTTTAACATTACAAAGTATAAGAGATACTTTATCATTTCTTTTTCTTTGCCGTACCGGAAAAACACTGATGGCACACTGATGGCACACTGATTCAAAACACTGATGACACTAGTACTGTTTTTTTCCGGTACTGGTTTCAGTACTGATTTTATACGGACGTGTGAAGGGGGCGTTAATCTGAACGGTTGACGTAACAGAGCCGAAGTGAAGTAGATGTACTGAAAGTCTTAGCATGAAGAATGGGGAATGGCCAAGCTGGTAGAGAACAAAACCTCAGTGCTGATCCTCATTATTCATTTTCTGTTCACAGAGGTGTAATAAGTCATTAATAATAGTATTATATACATTACCTGTCCCAAGTCTTTGTGCTGGATCTTTTCTGAGCAGCTCAATGATGATATCCCGAGCTGTGGCTGGAAAAGCCGAATTAGTAAGTTTCCAATATATGTCATCTGTTATGTAAAAAGCAAATATTACAGAAAATGAAACATCTTAATTTATTTTATCAAAACAAAAATCTTTTATATTAACAAAAGTAACTAAATCACACAACTAATCTATTCAAATAACAATGACATTACACAGCAATCAGATTATTTTACTTACCCCTGACAATATGGCTGTAAATGTCATATTTGGAAGGCCCATAAAATGGTACACGTCCTACAAGAAATGTATATAGGATGATCCCAATTGACCACCAGTCAGCTGGCCTTCCATAGCCTTCCTTTAAGATAACTTCTGGGGCTATGTAATGAGGGGAGCCAGCAATCTGGAAAAAACAGAGGAATGAGATAATGATCAGAGAACATAATTGTGACAAATAACATCAGTGGAAACGTTTTCTAGATGAGAAAGTATAAGAGAAGGAGAAATGGAGGAGATGAGTAAAGAACAAGTTCCTGCCTACCTCCTTATCATGGAACTCTCTGGTGATGTCCTCAATTGGAGCCTTGTAGATCTCTGATGTTGGTCTCATGAGACAGAGTTTGGAAAGCCCAAAATCTGTAACTTGAATATGACCAGTTGACGTTATCAGGAGGCTGTGAAAAAAAGAGGATGTCAGCCCCAAGTTGCAAATAGATTGTATAATAAACGATATCTTTTTTCCCCTTTCTTATACTACAAGTGTCACTTACTTTTCAGGCTTCAGGTCTCTGTGCATTACACCATAGCTGTGCAGATATTCCACAGCTAGAACCGTTTCTGCAATGTACAGATGAGCCAAGGGGACAGGTAAACACCCATAGTTCTTCATAAAACTGCCACAGTCTCCTCCTACAGCAGAATCTTTATTAGTCACGTGGAATAAATATTTAAAAATAACAAGGTAACTCATACAAAAAAGAGACACTATTCTGGCCAAAAAAGTATGAGCTATATATACTATGTATCTTGCAATAAATAAATATATAATTAGTTAAAGGTGTTAGCAGTCTCATTTGTGGTTTTGCTTTATATACTGTATAAGGCCGGTTTCACACGTCCGGATATTTCTGGTACCGGAAAAACCTGTGTCGGAGATGTCCGTGTGCCGCATCAGGAGCACACGTACCGGCGTTTGGGAATCAGTGTACAGTTAGCGTTATTCCCAAAAGCCGGGTACTGAACGCTGCGCTCATCATTTTCCCCTGCCGGCACTGCGATCAGCACCAGCAGGAGTTAATAATGAGAGTTGTAGTCTGCTCCCGGTGTCTCCACCTGTAAAAATAAGAATAAAATAAAAAAAAAACCTTATACTCACCTACCTGTCCTAAGTATCTCCTGCTGTAATCCATGCGACTACTCAGCAGAGGAGCTGGGGAGAATGACTCCTGCAGCGAGCGACGCCAGACCTCAGCTGAGCTCAGTGAGTGACAGGACACCGCTCGCTGAGCTCAGCGCAGATTCGGGGCCGCTCGCTGCAGGAGTCATTCTCCCCGGCTCCTCTGCTGAGCGGTCTCATGGATTACAGTGGGGGACATTTAGGACAGGTGAGGGTATAGATTTTTTTTTTATTCTTATTTTTACAGGTAGAAATACACTGGGAGAAGACAACCCTCATCATTAACCCCTGCTGGTTCTGATCGCAGCGCCGGCAGGGGACAATGATGAGGGCAGCGTTTAGCACCCGGCGCTAACTTTATCGCTAATTCCCAGGCGCCGACACATGTCACACGGATGGCATCCGTGTGCGGTATGTGTTTACACTGAACCATTGACTTGAATGGGTCTGTGTGATCCGTCCTGCTGGCCAAAAACAGACATGTCTACGTGTGGATCACATGGACACACGGTCCGTGGAAACACTGACATGTGCGCACATGTGTCAGTGTCTCCAGTACGTGTGGTAAACTGTCACCTCACGTACCAGAAATACTGAAGCGTGAAAGAGGCCTAATGTAGAGCGTATAAAGCAGAGTGACCCAATATAAAAAGACAGAGCTGTGCCTCATCTGCAAGCCTCTTATTCATTTCTCTGTGAAATGCTCATCTATACAAACTGTTAGAATTGAGTCAAATCCTCCTTTTATCCTCAGTGGATATTTTTTCCATTCTCAGTGAGGACATTCACCAGAGACTTTCACAGAGATAATGATTTTCCTGGCATCTTGCTAACAGATAACTTATAGTAAATGCGGTATGGACATGTAACCGTCCATGTGGTCACATTCAGATTATGGAGAAGATGCTAGAGATAAGCAGATTGAGGCTGGATATAGGCACAATGGATATGACTTACCTGCTGCATACGCCATGACCATACACAGATGATGAGGAGTTGGAAAGGAGCACAACATGGAGGCCACAAAGGGACAATCAGCAAATGTTAGGATGTCCCTCTCTAGAAAGGCACGTTCAAGTCTTCTTGGAATATTCACGTTCTCCTTGTCCAGCTTCTTCATAGCGAATAGCTGGCTTGTGTATTTGTGTCGCACTAAGTGGACGGCTCTGGAGAGAAGGAAAATCCATGATTTATAATGAATTATTACTAACATTTTGTCTATAAACCTCATCACATGATTGTCTGGTTACTACTAGATGTCACTAGAAATCCATGTAGAAATCCATCAAGTTACACAACATAAATGATGACCTATGCGAGGTCCTCATCTATGTCACGTCCTAACTGACCTAAATAATGACATATAGATGTGGCCAGTAGACATGAGCTAACACATTTGAGTGGAATTAAATTCTACTCAGATTTTGCAAAATTCTGCATTCACCAAAATGGCGTTTTGTTTTTTTGTTTGTTTTGTTTTTTGTAATTTGCTTACTCATGGATTTAGCAAAATGTCAAGCGTTGGCCACCATTTTCAAAATCTTAAAAGGCCATAAAAAAGTTTAAAAATAAACAAATTTTTATACTCACTTCTACGGCCCCTCCGCCTCAACCGTCCGTTCCTTGCCGCATCCTCAAATCTCTGCTGCTAATGCTGAAATCCAAATGCCTCTCATACTGGGACGGGACTTCCAACATTGATGAGATCTGGGAGGATTATGCACAAGCGCAAGAACAGTCACGGTGTCACAATGTTGTGACTTTTTATGCTCTTGCATAGAACTCTCTCAGACCTTCTCAAAGCCTGAAGTCCTTGCATAGCGTGAGCGGTGGCAAACTGAAGAGGCAGTGAGGACCGGACGGGTGACGGTGAGAAGTGGAGGGGCTAGAGAATTGAGCAGTAAGGGGAGTATAAGTATGTTTCTTATGCTTATTATGTTCTGGGGCCTGGTGAGACCCCAGAGCATAATAAGGGACATTAATTTCTCCTTGAATCGTATTTTCACAAGTCCACGTGAACAAGCAAATTAGAATTTTGCCTGATCCGCTCATCTCTTGTGGACAGTATGGACTCAGAGCATTTCTCTGTTGTACGGGCTGGGCACAGAGACAGAAGCATTGTCATAAGGAACACTAGGAAATGTATATTATGCAAACATAAAGCTCACCCATAAGCTCCACTGCTGATCAGTTTGATTGGTTTAAAGTCGGTCTTACTAGGACTTGTCTCCAAGTTCAATGATCCGGTCAAGGCCTAGAAATAATAAGAAATGACATTAAGACATAGAATCTGCAGGAAAATAAAAGCTCCAGATGCAGGAACTTCTCCTCTATATTATGTCCACGCTGATTACAATGCAGCAGATGTAGAGGACATGATGCAAGCCGGACCCTCCACAGACAGTATTATATTTTAAGGGGATATTCCCCATGCATAGATATCACTGTACTGCAGGGTATGATAAGGGGCATCACACAGAAGAGGCAGAATAACAATGCCATCATTACTCACAATAGATCTGATCTACATAAAAGCAAAGATATCCCATTGTCATCTGGGGTATAATATTATATGTGTAATTCATACCCCGTTATCTGATGATAAACAGACGTCTCCTCTGATACTTACACTGGCAGATTCGTGGATCTCTGGTGTCTCACATATTCCACCATCAGTATTGGCCGTCGACACAGTTATTTCTAAAATAATGATAAAATAATGAAGAGATGTCATGTATCAGTCTATATCAGTACTTAATATATAACACATCCATATAATGAAGGACATGACAAGATCTCTGTAAATGATATAAAAACTAGATATCTGGTATTCTGCACATACTAAATATACAGTATTTATGGCACATCCAGAGATAGATACACTGGGCGATTGTTCAGGATCTGATTACCGTATTTTTCATGTTATAAGACACACTTTTTTCTGTAAAATGGGGGTGCGTCTTATCCCAACGTAGCTTACTGAGGGGGGGGGGGGGGTTGCGGTGAAGCGAGGCACCAGGAGGCAGGGTCACTGCTGCAGGAAGCTGGCGGCGGCAGGAGTCGGGCGATGCTGTGGGCCCCAGGCTGGGAGGAGGGGGTGTTCGGCGGTGCAAGGATGCAGCGGCCCCTGGGCTTTCAGAAAATGTCGCCGGAGACTCCACACTTCCATGATTTTCAGTGTGGTGGACTTCGGAAAAATGGATTCTGGAGATGGCGCATGCAGATTGAGATCTTGTCTCCCGAGATCTCAATCTGTGCATGCGCCACCTCCGGTGGAGATTTTCCCAAGGTCCACCAGATTGAAAACCATGGAAGTGCAGGGACTTCAGTGCAGCATCGCCCCACTCCTGCTGCTGCCATCTTTCCGCCGCCTTTCCCCTAGAAAAGTTACCACAAAATTGGATTATAAGTTGCTCCACCATTTTATTAAAAAAATGTTTTTCCTATTTTCCGCTCCAAAATTTCACCTGCTTCTTATGGTCCGGTGCATCTTATAGTCTTCAAAATATGGTATTTTTGAACAATTACATGATTGGGGATCTATGACCCTCATTTTGGAGCCGAGAAGACCACACAGGCGTGAAGTAGAATTACATGATCCCTCTCCATTACAGGGAATGAAGAGTAAATCTACATATTCTCTGCCATTCTCTATAATATCTGGATATTTGAATGTAAAATATTAGATGATCGGCTTACCTTCAATCAGATCAGTTTTTAGCTCTAACTGACTAATATTAGGGTCAGGCATGTTCACGGTTTGCCCCTCTTCGGAGTCACCTTCGGATGTTTCCTGATGGTTATAATATGTACAATTAGTATAACATTTCACAAATACTAAATTATCATATACAATAGATAGGAAGGACTAAACATTGGATTTACTGGTAATTTCAGTATTGGACGGACTATACACAGCCACTCCCTCCAGTAAATCAACAATAATATATAAGGTACTTGTATATACAACTGATCTCTGTTATCAGAATTGCAGCATTTACAAGAAGGAAGATTGTGATGATCGAGCAAAACAGAGGCAGAAATACAAACTCCCACCGCTGAGTACAGACTGCCATCACAGATGATGGAGCCGCAGGGACAGGCGGTCATGAAATATCCTGTGCCTGCCTGGAGGGGACAAGGACATGTGATATAGAAGATGATGGCTCCTTACCAGGTGCTCCAGTGAGCGGGCCGGACTCTCCAGTATATTCAGGACATTTTGGGCCAGTTGTTTAAAAAAGGCCAATTTTCCACTTTGGGCTTTTTCTTCAGCCTATAAAGATGGAAATAAATACAAAAGGAAAATCATGAGAGAAAGTGCAGAATGGAGGAGGTCATTTATGTCACCATTTTACTCCTGTCTATCTGCAGCTACAATTACTACACATTTGGTACATTTTATATATTATATTGGTGTCGATCTAAAGAACAATTTTCTGTAAATAAACTTGTATTCCATTATTATTATTTGATTTGTATTATTATTATTATTATTTTTTATACAGCATAAAAACACTTGTATAATTAGTGGTGGTGAATTATGATGTCATAATAGCAGTGATGTCGTGATGGAATCTTGTGATGGAATCTTAACGGGGCATCTCACCGTGAAAGGAAGTTTCCTAGCAATAGTTAAGGTGGCAAAACCATAGTTTGTGCATCAGTACCAGATGCTTGAATGTAAGAAAGAACTGTGGGGACTTTACATTTCTAATCAGTGAGGCTAGTTCTATGGTCTGAGATAAATTATTAATATTTGTTATACACAATAAAAATCATAATTACATATTTATAAGAAATCCGGATTAAGGTGCTAAATGAAGTGTCTTTACTAAGGGACAAGGACTGGACTAGGAATGAAATCTAGCCCTGACATTTGAATCATACAGGCTCATGCTGCACTTTTACACCCTCTTCCCAAAATGGGGATCTCTATTACAAATATGACCCTGCCTGACACTGAAGAAAGTCTAAATTTTATTACTACCAATAATACCACTATACAGTAAGGGAGACCAACTAGACATAATAATAATAATTTGTGCAGATTGTCTGCTATTTACCTGTTGTACTAATGTCCTGATGTTCTGCTGTAAATGCTGAAGATATTCTGAGGTAATACGACCTTGGTAGTATTTGGTCAAGCAGTCCCGTACAAGCTCCATAACCAGCCGGTAAGTGAAGCTGAGGACGCCATCGGGTAGTGGTAGCACACAGTTAGGGGTATAGGTGGTAAGAATCCCCTGGAGTAGTGCCAACTCCTGAAGTCTGTCTGGAGAAATTCCAGACATTTCAATGAAATGCGCAATCAGTATATCACTAGATAAGTAGCTAAACACTGACAACAATGACACCGGGGTATCAAAGTGACACTGAAGTGTAAACGCTTGTATAAGTAGTGGTTGTGAATTATGATGTCATAATAGCAGTGATGTCATGATGGAATCTTGTGATGGAATCTTACAGGTGCATCTCACCTTATAAGGAAGTTGCCTAGCAACAGCTAAGATGCCATCTACATAGACTGAGCATCAGCATCAGATGCTTGAATGTAAGAAAGAGCTATGGGTACTTCACTTTTACTTTGATAGGCAGGTGAGTATAAGGATTTTTTAATTTTATTCTTATTTTTACACTAGGACACAGCGGGAGCAGACTACTACTCTCATCATTGTCCCTTGGTTGTGCTGATCACAGCGCCAGCAGGTTACAATGATGAGGGCAGCATTCAGCACCCGGTGATTGGGAACAGCGGTAACTGTACTGCTGATTCCCAGGTGGCGGAATGTGCGCTCCTGATGCGGCACACGGTTGCCACACAGGTGCACATGGACACGTATATCTCCCGTACCGGTTTTTCCGATACTGGAAATATCAGGACATGTGAAACCGGCCTAACTCTGGACTCTGTAAACAGAAAAAACTGATGGCACTTCTAATACGAGAAATAGGTGTGAACAGGTGCTTACTAGGAGAAGCTACCTCCATATACAATTAACAAATAAAGTAGCAAACTGCAATGCTAAGTATGTAAGCATGAAATATGGAATATAAATAGCATTACTGCTATAGAAAATAGAAATAAATGAGAAATCTTAGCGCATAAATTGGCCAATTCATGTGTACCTGTCCCTTAGAGAGGTATTCACATTGGTAGGGTCCTGGCACTGAGAAACGCCTTACCGCGGCTGCCAGATACACATGAATTGGCCAATTTATGTGCTAAGATTTCTCATTTATTTCTATTTTCTACAGCAGTAATGCTATTCATATTCCATATTTCATGTTTACATACTTAGCCTTGCAGTGTGCTACTTTATTTGTTAATTACTCTGGACTCTGTGTGGCCTCTGTTCAGCGGTGTTCTTTTTATCAGAGGCTCGCAAAACTGTGGCCGACGGCACTTTTATTCACGCCTAATAAAAAGATGGACACCGTGGGATCACAGGCCAGACGGTGCCTCCATCTGCCTCATTACAGGGAATCTTCCGCCGGAGGCTCCGTCTGGATCACGTATTTCAGAGATTTACATGGAAACCCCGGTGTAAGCGCTGAGCGTAGAGCACAGGATAAATGTGGGCAGAGCCATATTGCGAACTCTGGGAGGCTGAATGAACAAACCAACAGCAGGTGAAGAATTGGTTTTATTTATTTATTTACACCGTTCCTCGTGCGGTTTAAGTGATTAGATGACTTTATTCTTCGGGTCGGTGCGATTACAGTGATACCAGATTCATATCGGGTTTTTACATTTGGCAGCTGTCACACACTAAACTTTTTTTTTTGCAAAGACTAGTTTTTGCATCGCCATATTTTCAGAGCTATAATTTTTCCATATTTCGGTCGACAGAGTTATGTGATAGCTTGTATTTTGCGGGACAAGTTGATGTTTTTATTGGTACCATTTTCGGGCATGTGACATTTTTTGATCGCTTTCTATTCTGATTTTTGGGAGGCAGAATAAACAAAAACCAACAATTCAGTAATTGTTTTTTTAGTTTTTTTTATGCAGCTCTGCGTGTGGTAAAATTAATAAGGCAGCTTTATTCCTCGGGTCAGTACATTTACAGCCATACTGCATTTATATCTTTTTTTATGTTTTGGCGCTTTTACACAATAAAAACTATTTCATAGAAAAAATCGCTTTATTCTAAGAGCTATAACTTTTTTATTTTTTGGCTGATGGAGCTGTATGGTGGCTTGCTTTTTGCGGGACAAGATGATGTTTTCAGTGGTATAATTTTTATTTATATTCGTCTCTTTGATCGCGTTTTATTCCACTTTTTGTTCGTTGGTATGATGATAAAGCACCGTTTTTTGATTCTTTTTTTTTTACTGTGTTCACTAAAGGGGTTAACTAGTGGGACAGTTTTATAGATCAGGTCGTTCCGGATGCGGCGATACTAAATATGTGTACTCTTATTGTTTTTCTTCATAATAATATTTTATTTTTTTATTATTTTTTTATTTTTAAAAAAATATTTTTACAACTTTTTTTTCACTTTTTTTACTTTGTCCCACTATGGGACTTTCACTTTCAGCAGGCTGATCGCAGTTCTAAGGTATAGCAGTGCAGGATCACTGCTATACCTTGTAAACTGTCAGTGCTGCAGACACAAGCTAGTTTGATCATGCACTGCGCATGGTCAAACTAACTTGCTGGTGCCTGGTGACACAGGTGTCGTCATGATGACATCGTGTCACCATGGCAACGATCGGGACCCCGTGAGGACAGCGCAGGGTCTCCGATCCAAGAGCAGAGGTGCTTCTGTCCCTCCACTCACTTGCTAAATGCTGCGATCGCAGTATTTAGGGGGTTAAAGTGCCGGGTGTCAGCTGTCAAAATCAGCTGACAACCGGTGGCGATTGATCCCGCACAGCCTGTGTCGTAATAATACGTACCTGGTCCATAAGGCCCAGGGCACAGGGACGTATTATTATGCACAATGTCAGAAAGGGGTTAAAGCTTCTGACGCGCCCCTGGGCCTGCTGTGTCGTGCGGCATCGCGCGCACGGGGGCTTACCCGGAGCCGGATCAGATGGGGGTAGTAGTCTCGTGGCGGTGACCCGGTCCGTGCCCAGGGAGTCAAACTGAGCGGCAGTATTTAGCAGTAGATGTTATATTGCTCGACTACGCCACCCGTTGAATGCAGTCATGAGACCGCCGCTGCAGGGCAGACCGCTGAGGCCGGTGGTACGGTTGTGCAGCGGGGATGGTATAACCCCCAACGGGAGGGGTATGGCCTCAGGGCAGCGGATATGGATGATGAAACACTCAGAGACGGTGCGGTGTAGTTCAGGGTCTTTACTGGTGGCAAAGGTAGACCCTCCCGGAGTACTGGCTAGCGATCGGGGCCTGGTCAGTCCGTGAGCAGATGGAATCTTCCCTGGCCAGGCGGAGTTGTAGGCCTCCCCAACTAATCGTACTCTTCTGGCTACCTTGCTAGAGGCTGGTAAAAGTAGCCCACGTCCCTGAGTGTACCGTGTGGTGCTCACCCGTATGGCCGGTGACTCATAGAATCATAGAATCATAGAATGGTAGAGTTGGAAGGGACCTCCTGGGTCATCTGGTCCAACCCCCTGCTCAAAGCAGGATTCACTAAATCATCTCAGACAGATGTCTGTCCAGCCTCTGTTTGAAGACGTCCATTGAAGGGGAACTCACCACCTCTCGTGGCAGCCTGTTCCACTCATTAATCACCCTAACTGTCAAAAAGTTTTTTCTAATATCTAATCTGTGTCTCCTCCCATTTAGTTTCATCCCATTGCTTCTAGTCTTTCCTTGTGCAAATGAGAATAAAGATGATCCTTCTACAATGTGACAGCCCTTGACATATTTGTAGACAGCTATTAAGTCTCCTCTCAGTCTTCTTTTTTGCAAGCTAAACATTCCCAAATCCTGCAACCGTTCCTCATAGGACATGGTTTGCAGACCAGTCACCATTCTGGTCGCTCTTCTCTGAACTTGCTCCAGTTTGTCTATGTCTTTTTTAAAATGTGGTGCCCAAAACTGTACACAGTATTCCAGATGAGGTCTGACCAAAGAGGAGTAAAGACCGATAATGACTTCACGTGATCTAGACTGTATGCATCTGTTAATACATCCCAGAATTGTATTTGCCTTTTTTGCTGCTGCATCACACTGTTGACTCATGTTCAGTCTATGATCTATTAGTATACCTAAGTCTTTTTCACATGTACTGTTGCTTAGCTCTATTCCTCCCATTCTGTATATGCTTTTTTCATTTTTATTGCCCAGATGTAGTACTTTGCATTTTTCCCTGTTAAAAACCATTCTATTGGTTGCTGCCCACTGCTCCAGTTTATTTAGGTCTTTTTGAATCCTCTCTCTCTCTTCTCTAGTATTAGCTATCCCTCCTAGCTTTGTGTCATCAGCAAATTTAATCAGTTTACCCTCAATTCCTTCATCTAAATCATTGATAAAGATGATGAACAATACAGGTCCCAGGACGGAGCCCTGTGGTACCCCACTTGAGACATTCATCCAGCTGGATGTGAAGCCATTTACAACCACCCTTTGAGTCCGATCACTAAGCCAGTTATGAATCCACCTAACAGTTGCCTGGTCCATTGCATACTTGGTCATTTTTTCAATAAGGATGGTGTGAGATACTTTGTCAAATGCTTTGCTGAAGTCAAGATATACTATATCTACAGCATTTCCCTGATCCACCCGGGGCCTTCTGGTAGCTTCTGCTCCACGACGGCGGTGCTGGTCCCTTGCGTGTGACCGTGCCTTCGGGTTTCTTGGCCAGAGGACCTGAAATCCCCTGCCGGGCGGTTTCTGCTGCTGGGTAAGGATTAGTCCCCACAGCCTCGGACTCCGGGTCCGGTAAGAACTCTTCAATCAGGGCGAGCTCTACAGCTTCCAGCCCCTGATCTCTTTTAGCACAGCTCCCACAGAGCTCCTGATCTTTCTTGCTCCTAAAGCTGCTCCACTACAGACCAGACTTTGTCTCTGTCTGTGTTCTCTCACTCTCTTCTAACCCTGCCTCAGCCCCAGCTTTATATAGGGGAAGTTCTTCCCCTCCCAGGACTGGGCAGGAGGTGTGGCATGCATAGGATGTCTGACCAGGAAACCTCCCACCTGCTCACAGACGTAATATTGCTATTACTGTGGAAACCAGACCCTTGGGGTGCCACATTCCCCCCTAGTAAAATTTAGTACTCCGGGACTAAACATATTTTTGTAAAACATAACAAGTAAAAACAGAAACAGTACAATAAAGAAGAACACATTAGGATGGTCACGGCATGTCCGCAACCGGGTGCAGTCTTTGAAGAAAACAAAGGTGTCCATTTCACCAAGAGACCGGGAGCCATAACCAGGTAGGGGTCTGTCCTGCCCCGAGTCCTTAACAGTCTTTGTCCTTTCCTGGGTTACGCTCCAAACATATGTACAAAGGATTCCGGATAATCCCTAAATGACACCTATAAAATAACTAAAAATACACAATTATTTACAGGTAACAGAAAACAGGTAAATACAAATAAACAGTCTAAACACTTAGATCCTCCAACGTACGGGCAACTGGCCTCTAGTGGCTCTAGTGGACCTACGGAGCTGACTGACTGGTCCTGAGCTACGGGGTGTAGGAGCTGTCAAAGGTAAACTGGGCAGCTGTCTACGGGCTCTTTGGCTCACTAGGGGCACGGCAGGCTCACTATAAGCAGAGGGTTGATCCTCCTGGTCTGCTTGTGTGGGGTCTTCTGCCTCCTGGACCGGCTGCTCTTCCAGCTCTACCTGTTTCTCTGTAGGTACTTGAGATGCTGGTTGGAGGAAGGTGAGGACGGGTACCACAACAGCGCCATTGACTTGAGTCCAAGACCGAGGGAAGTCTCCGAGCACAGTACTGACCATATCTTCCCTTTCCTCTGCGGGTCGAGGGTCTTCTTGTTCTTCTTCAGGGCTTCGTAGCTGTTCGGGACACTTCTTCAGGTGATCTCGGGAGACAATGGCTGTGGTTTCTCCTCCGTCCTTACTGATTATGCAGACTTTCGGGTTCTCATGGCTTGAGGGCAGTACGGTGTACGGGTCCTTCTCCCACTGGTCGTCCAACTTGTGGAGGCGTCTCTTCCTCTTCAAGACCTGCTCTCCAGGTACCAGGGGAACAGCGGGAGCATACTGGTTGTAAGTCTTCTCCTGTCTTTCTCTAGCTTGACAGAGACTTCGCTCCACGCTCTCCTGTACTTTCCGGTACTGCTGCTGCCTTTCTGTGTCCCAGTCTGCTTCTGGTGAAGTGTCCTCGGGTGTCAGGACTCCCATCTCCAGATCAACAGGAAGCTTACCAGGTCTTGCTCTCATTAGGTAAGCCGGGGTACAGTTGGTAGAACCTACCAGGATGTGGTTGTATAGGTCCACCAGATCAGGCAGTTTCTCAGGCCACAGACTGCGTTCTTCCAGGGGCAATGTTTTCAGAAGATCTATCACCACCTGGTTCATTTTCTCGCAGAGCCCATTGGTTTGCGGATGATAGGGTGTTGTTCTTATCTTCCGGCAGCCATACAGAGTACAGAACTCCTGGAAGACTTCCGCTTCAAAGGCTGGTCCTTGGTCCGTCAGCACCTGCTCTGGGTATCCGTGTGGACGGCAGAAGTGCTGCTGGAAAGCTCTAGCTGCTGTTTGAGCCGTTAAGTCCTTGACCGGGACCACCACCAGGAACCGGGAGTAATGATCTACGATTGTGAGGGCGTAGACATACCCAGATCTGCTTGGAGCCAGTTTCACATGGTCCAGGGCTACCAGTTCCAGTGGCTGTCGGGTGATGATGGGCTGCAAGGGAGTCTTCTGGCTGGCACGGTCCTTCCTTCTTAGGTGGCACGGGCCACAGTCTCTGCACCACCTCTCGATGATTCCTCTCATGCCTACCCAGTGGAACCGAGCACGCAGCAGGAACTCCAGCTTCTTCCATCCGAAGTGCCCAGCTCCGTTGTGGTATGCCTCCAGCACCATAGCCACGTCTCTTCTTGGCACCACTACTTGCCAGATCAGTTCATGCGTCCGGGAGTTAACCATTCTGCGGCACAACTTCCCCTTGTAAAGGAACAGTCGACTCTTCTCAATCCACAGTTGCTTGGCCTCCTCCGGAGCGTCTGGGTCAAGGCGGGCATCTGGCTGAGTCAGCATCTCCTTCACCAGTCGGACGGCGGGGTCACTGTCTTGCGTTTCCGCCCAGTTGTAATGAGGTAAGGGGTTGAACGTAGCGGATTGATTACTCCTTACACGGTGGGAATACTGGATAGTCCCATGCCGGCGGAACGCGGGAAGTTCAACTTCTTCCAGTTCCTCTGGATCTTCCCCCACGTCCGGTAGGTTTGGCATTCTGGACAAGGCATCCGCGTTGGTATTGGAGCGTCCTGCCCGGTATTTGATTGTGAACTCAAAGTTGGACAGGCGGGCCATCCATCTCTGCTCCAGGGCACCGAGTCTTGCCGTATCCAGGTGTGTCAACGGGTTGTTATCCGTGTACACGGTGAACCGGGAAGAGGCGAGGTAGTGCTTAAAGCGTTCGGTGACTGCCCACACCACTGCCAGGAATTCTAGCTTGAATGAGCTGTAATTCTCAGGGTTTCTTTCGGTGGGTCGCAGTTTTCGGCTGGCGTAAGCAATTACCCGTTCTTTCCCCTGCTGGATCTGGGACAGTACGGCTCCTAGCCCGATGTTACTTGCGTCGGTGTAGAGGATAAAGGGCTGGCTGTAATCAGGGTATGCCAGGATTTCATCCCCCTTGAGGGCCATCTTCAGCTGGCGGAAGGACTCTTCTTCCAACTTCTCCCATCTGAAGGGCGGCTTCTGGTTCTTGGCCTTCCTGGACTGGCCTATCAGGAGGTCCTGCATAGGAGCTGCCTTTTTGGTGAAACCCGGAATGAACCTTCGGTAGTAGCCTACCAACCCGAGGAACTGCCGCACTTCCTTTACGCTGGAGGGGCTTGGCCATTCCTTAATTGTGGTGATCTTATCAGGGTCGGGAGCCACTCCGTCAGCACTCACCACGTGTCCCAGGTACTGCACCTTTGGTTTCAGGAGGTGACACTTGGAGGGTTTCACCTTCAGGCCGTAGTTTGCCAGGGCTTCGAACACTACTGCCAGGTGTTTCAGGTGGTCCTCGTAGGTCTTGGAGTAGACGATGACATCGTCCAGGTATAACAGGACCGTCTCAAAGTTTCGGTGTCCCAGACAGCATTCCATCAACCGTTGGAAGGTTCCTGGTGCATTGCAGAGTCCAAACTGCATGCAGGTAAACTCGCTAAGTCCCATCGGGGTGGTGAATGCGGTCTTCTGCCGGTCCGCCTCTGCTACAGGAACCTGACAGGACCCGCTAGTGAGATCCAAAGTAGAGAAGAAGTTAGCAGATCTTAAAGCAGCCAAAGACTCCTCTATCCTTGGTAAGGGGTACGCATCTTTGTGTGTGATACGGTTGATTTTCCGGTAATCTACACACATTCTCATGGTGTTGTCTTTCTTTTTAACCAAAACCAGTGGAGCTGCCCAGGGGCTACAGCTATCCCTAATTACCCCAGCCTCCTTCATGTCTCTAAGCATCCCCTTGGCGTGTTGGTAGTGTGCAGGGGGTACGGGTCGGTATCTCTCCTTTATGGGAGGATGGTCTCCCGTGGGGATATGGTGTTCTACCCCCTTTACTCGCCCGAAGTCTAACGGGTGTTTACTAAACACTCTCTCGTACTCTTGAACCACCCGATAGACTCCCTGTTTCTGGTGTGAGGGAGTGGAGTCAGTACCCAAATGTAGTTGCTGACACCAGTCCTCTATTGTTTTCTTAGAGTCGTTACCTTCCTCTGGTTGAGATGGAGGCAAGGGTTCCACGGCCTGTACAGAATTCTGGTTTATGGTGAACAATTTAGCTAGCGTGGCATACCGGGGCAGGTGTACTTCTCTCTTCCCGATGTTTATTATGCGAACGGGCACCCTCCCATGGCGTACATCAACCACCCCCCGTGCTGTCAAAATGGTGGGCCTACTGTCTGAGTAGACGGGTTCTACCATTGCTTGGTAGTCTCTACCTCTTAGACCAATAGCTGCCCGGCACCAAATCATCATTTCACTTTTTGGGGGCATGGCAATAGGGAAAGGGTCACACATTCTCACGCTTCCAATCTCACCACCGGAGAGTTCCACCTGTTGCCGCCGCATCAGTGCCCGGATCTCTTTTTGGAGCACTCGCTGCTGGCCGGAGCTGGCGTTCTTGGCAACCTGCTGTAAAATGAAAATCACCTCTGCAAGACAATTTTCAATCACATTAGTTCCTAGCGTTATCTTTGGGTGACTCTCGCGCTTGTCAATGTCTACAATGATCAGTCCCTGTGCTGCCAGTTCGACTCTACCGATTTTAATGGTCATCTCTTTGAATCCGATCTGTGGCACGGGTTGACCATTGCTGGCGATGATACTCAAGTCGTCGTCAGGGTAGCGGGTTATATCCGAGTCATTCCAGTACTGCTTGAAGAGCACGTACGGGATGGTGGTGACCTGTGACCCGGTGTCAAGTAGGGCACTCATAGGAATGCCATCCAGTACCACAGGCAAGACTGGACGTCCTCCCACATATTTGTCACGCCAGTTCGATGGGCCTGGTGATCTTATTCCTAGGGGTTGGCCCTCTACCCGAGGTTGTGCCAGTTTAAAGGACAGTACCTTGCCATATGTCCGGGTTGATTGCAGCGGCGGCAGATGGGCTGTCCGTCCTCGTTGTATCGGTCGCTGGGTCTTCCTCTGGCCGGTGGGGTCCTCCTTGGTCGACGCCACGGGAAGTCCTCCGGTCCGGATGCCAGCTGGATCTTCCCTGGAGCAGCAACCTGTAAAGACTGCACAGTTCGGGTTAGCGCAGCTACGCTTTTAGCTAGCTCTTGGACCTGATGGTGCAGGTCTGGAGCCGGGTCATTGTTCAAAGCCTGCGCATCAGCCCCCACAGGCCCTGCCGACAAGGGTGCTGCCTCCTGGTGGTAAGCGGTAGTAGGGCGCCTGTGGGTCACAACGCCACCCGGTGCCGGTTCTCGGAGCACCCGAATGGCTCTGTCCTTGAACTGTGCAAAGTCCAGATGAGGATCCTGTAAGGCCATTGCCCGCAACTGGGTTCGGTGGGCATTGCAATATAGTCCCTCTATAAATTGTTCGGTCAACAGCCTGTCCTCGTTTCCCACGCCGTCAGGGTCGGTCTGCTTAATGGCTCTCAGGGCCTCTTGTAGGTTTAGTGCATAGTCCCTTATATTCTCATGTGCTCGCTGTTTGCACCCGTAGAATCTAAGCTTAATCTCAGCTGAGGTGCGGGTATCAAAGGTGTCCTTCAGCCGGGTTAATATCCCTGCGACAGTCCTCCTCCCAGGCGGCCAGGACTTTACCTCCCTTTGGGCTGCCCCGGTTAGTTGGGCCACCAGGATGCTCACTTTTTGCTCTTCTGTGAGGGGGTACACCTGGAAGAGGCTATCCAGCTTTTCTCTAAAGTCATTCAGGGTATGTGACTCCCCTGAGTACTGGGGTAGCCAGGCTGCCCCCGGGATATAGGGCATAGTGAAAGGCATGACCGCAGCAGCGGTGGCGCTGGCGGTGGCTGCGGCAGTGAAGCTCTCCTCCGTATCCGACATCTTCCTCCCCCCTAGTGGACCGTGGCCTACCTTGCGATGATCCTCTTCCGTAGGCCGCGGCTCCGCAGTGGATCGTCAAGGTCGAGGACCTTCCGTCGCACTCCTATGACGTCGGCGTCTGCTGGGCTCCTTCCAGGACCTTACGCAACGTCCGGACGTAAGGCGGGGCTTCAGTTCTCGCGGGCTTTTCCGAGTCCACGCCCCTCTTCTTCCTGCGCGGCGTCTTCAAGATGGCGTCCAACGGCGGGAAAACTCCACGGATGGCGGGAAGAAGGCAGAAGATGGCGTCCAACGGCGGGAAAACTCCACGGATGGCGGGAATCTTCACCACAGGTAAGTTTAAAAGTCTCTTTTTCAGGCGCGCAGTACCCGGTGGTTGCGGGCACGGAATCCTGCCGACTACGCCAAAAGTTGACGCGCCCCTGGGCCTGCTGTGTCGTGCGGCATCGCGCGCACGGGGGCTTACCCGGAGCCGGATCAGATGGGGGTAGTAGTCTCGTGGCGGTGACCCGGTCCGTGCCCAGGGAGTCAAACTGAGCGGCAGTATTTAGCAGTAGATGTTATATTGCTCGACTACGCCACCCGTTGAATGCGGTCATGAGACCGCCGCTGCAGGGCAGACCGCTGAGGCCGGTGGTACGGTTGTGCAGCGGGGATGGTATAACCCCCAACGGGAGGGGTATGGCCTCAGGGCAGCGGACGTGGATGATGAAACACTCAGAGACGGTGCGGTGTAGTTCAGGGTCTTTACTGGTGGCAAAGGTAGACCCTCCCGGAGTACTGGCTAGCGATCGGGGCCTGGTCAGTCCGTGAGCAGATGGAATCTTCCCTGGCCAGGCGGAGTTGTAGGCCTCCCCAACTAATCGTACTCTTCTGGCTACCTTGCTAGAGGCGGGTAAAAGTAGCCCACGTCCCTGAGTGTACCGTGTGGTGCTCACCCGTATGGCCGGTGACTCGGGGCCTTCTGGTAGCTTCCGCTCCACGACGGCGGTGCTGGTCCCTTGCGTGTGACCGTGCCTTCGGGTTTCTTGGCCAGAGGACCTGAAATCCCCTGCCGGGCGGTTTCTGCTGCTGGGTAAGGATTAGTCCCCACAGCCTCGGACTCCGGGTCCGGTAAGAACTCTTCAATCAGGGCGAGCTCTACAGCTTCCAGCCCCTGATCTCTTTTAGCACAGCTCCCACACAGCTCCTGATCTTTCTTGCTCCTAAAGCTGCTCCACTACAGACCAGACTGTGTCTCTGTCTGTGTTCTCTCACTCTCTTCTAACCCTGCCTCAGCCCCAGCTTTATATAGGGGAAGTTCTTCCCCTCCCAGGACTGGGCAGGAGGTGTGGCATGCATAGGATGTCTGACCAGGAAACCTCCCACCTGCTCACAGACGTAATATTGCTATTACTGTGGAAACCAGACCCCTGGGGTGCCACACTTCCGGCGCAACTTCAGATACCGCTCAATATACAGTGATCGGCAGCTGTAACAACGCCCCGGCACTGACTGACAGCTCAGCAGTACATCAGTACAGATCCGGCTGTCAGTCTTTACAGGGAGCGGTTACAGGGGCCGCTTAGCCGGCTGTCAGTCAGTGCCAGGGTGCGGCTATAGCCGCCGCTCACTATGTACTGAACAATGACTGAAGCCACGCCGGCCGCGCCTCTATGACTGAAAGCTGGAGGCTGCCGTGGGGAATAAAGTGCATTTCCTCCCGGTAGCCGGCCTTTCAGTAAGACGCCCGGCAGCTTTATAAACCTGCAGATTAACCCCATATCTGCAGGTTAATAGCGTTTAGGGACATGACAGGTTCCCTTTAAAGTATAGAGTGAAAACCACCGGTGGCAGAGCTTCACCAAGGACAACTCACCGGCGTCTAAATGATGTGCACATACCCTTAGGCTACGTTCTCACAATGAGTTTTGGGTGAGTTTTTTATGCTGTATATTTTCGAAAAAAATTCAAGTAACCTATTTTACTTAATGGGGCAGAAAATCTGCTATATCTAAAACTCACTAGAAGCTCATTGTGGGGACGTAGTCTTATACCTCGAAAATCAGAGGGTCCGAGTCATCATTTTGCTTGTTTTTTTAACAATTGATAGCATGTGAACCCCTCTTAGTAATCCTGCAAAACCTTTACTAAAATCTGTGCTGTGCCGTCATAGGGCCCAATACAACATTGTATTTTTTCAAGTCCCTTTTCTCTTTTGTATCATTTGATTTTTTTGTGCCAAATTCCTGAAAGTGGCGCACCTGGTTCATGGATTTTGCCCAAAATCAAAACTGTATTTTTTTTGTCTTTAAACCTTTTTGTGTCTTTGTATCGCAAAAAAGTGGCATGCTAAAATGTTGCAAAGTTTGTGCAAAAAAACCTCCCGGACTACAGAACACAAAATCACTTGAAATATATTTGAGTAAAAATGTGACAACTTTTAAAAAAGTCACAATTAGATAATTAGCCGGAAACCCCATAATGATCAATGAAAAAAAAGGGAACGCTGCAGACTTCAAAAAGGCGCAAATTAAAAGAAGAACAAGGCGCAAATGAAAAACACTAAAAACTAGAAAAAAAAGGTGCAAATACACTAATGAATTGTCCCATAGCTTTATAACAGTGCCATAATATGCAGCTTGTGTTGGAACACCCCCCATTATAAAGGGGAACGTGACATCTAGTAGTCGGGTGGTATTACATTTCCAGGAACAGCACAATATGGAGGTCACAGAAGATACATGAACTGTTCCTTCATGGAGGATATTTTATAAAATGAACACGCGGTATCTATACGCTATGGGGGAGTCACTTACATGAGGGTCCGCATGGTCCATAGCAATCTTGTGGAGGTCCAGCAGAGCCTTATTTACGCCCTTTTCAATTTTCAAGGCATTCTCCATAGCATTGGTGCCATTCCCCCATTCATCGGCCTCAGATTTGTGGAGCAAAAATGGACAAAACATTTCATTAATGGCGGATAAATAACGACTTCTATCTACGGATATCTACGCACAACCTGAAGTGACATTCCCTCCAGGTTTCATAATTTCACCTGATTTGTACCTTACAGTCCAAGTGTTTTCATCATCTAGGTAGATCCAGGTATGGGAGTAAGTTAGTAGCAGCGAGGGCTTCATGCTTCTTGGAGGACCAATACCGGCTTGGGATATTTTTATGGACGTTATTCCATAATGTCTACAAGTCTCAAAAACTCTATTTCTTCAGAGCAGATGTCCGTCCTGACAGACTATTGACCAACATCTGCTAATTGGCTGCAGAGGACATAACAAGTCATAGCAATGTCCGGAAAAAGCGGTGCTGAAGTCCTAAATGTAATAAGCTGGGGATGTGCAGTAGTGGACAACCCCTTTAATGAACTTGATTACTTAAAGGGGATGTCCACTAATCAGACAACCCCTTCTAAATCCCTATGTTTCTCCCCAGTAAAATAACACTTATATTCACCTTCGGTGTTGGTGTTGTACCAGCTGTCTCGGCACTGGCTCTCCCGGGGCTCATGTCACATAACAATGGCACTGGCATACCGCTAATAACGGCAGACCCCGCAGCTGCTTTGCAACTGTGAGACAGGTGGCGATGTCAGCACAGGCATCGGGCCCCCCGCATCCAGCATCACACTTTCAACTGTATCCACATTCTGGATGCAGATACAATTGAAAGGAATGATGGAGGAGGGAACCGTCTGCTCCCTCCTCCATCATTCTCCTCTGTGCTTCTGATGTCTCAGCTCAGTGGACGTGATAACGTCCCAAAATCGCGTCCACTGTGCCGAGCTGAGCATAGTTTCAAACCACATGCTGCAAAGACCAGAACAGCAGGGGAATGGGGAGAGGTGAGTATTTTTTTTTTAATTAATAAGTAGTTTGTGAGGGCCATCATATTATTTGGAGGGCAAACTGGAAGGCCATGATACTATTTGTAGGGCTACTTGGAGGCCATCATATTATTTGAAGGGTTATTTGGGGGGCATCATCATATTTGGGGTGCTAAAATACTAATTTTAGGGCTGTCTTGGGGACCATCATACTATTTGGAGAACTATGTGGGGGCCATCATTCTACTATTTGGAGGATTATGTGGGGAGCATCATACTATTTGTAGTGCTCTGTGGGGGCCATTATACTACTATTTGAATGGCTATGTGTCAGGCTATCATACTATTTGGAGGGCTATGTGGGGACCGTTCTATTATTTGAAGAGCTGTATGGGGACTATTATACTATTTGGAGGCCTATGTGGGGTCCATTATATTATTTGGAGGGCTGGGTGGGGACTATTATATTGTTTAGAGGCTTATGTGAGGACTATTATTTTATTTGGAGCGTTGTGTTTGGGCCATTATACTATTTGGAGGGCTGTGTGGTGAGGGGCATTATACTGTATAAGTGGCTGATGGGGGTCATTATACTGCTTGGGTGGATAGTGGGGGCCATTACACTGTATGAGGACCATTATACAGTGTGGAGGGCTGTGCGGGGTCCATTATACTGTGTGGAGGGTTATGCGGGGGCCATCATACTGTGTAGAGGTCACTGGGGTTTATCATACTTTGCGGGGGTACTGTAGAGTCATCATACTGTATGTGTGGAGGGTACAGTGGAGAAATTCACTGTGGGGGTATCTTACTGTGTTTGGGGGCACATTTTTGGCCATTAAAGGAGTATCTTAGTACGTGGGAACACTAGGGGGCTTCAATTGGGGCAAAATTACTATGGAAGGGTTGCAAACTTGTGAGGTATGCTCTTCTGTGACAACGCTGAATATTAATGTTTTTTTGTGGGGGCTTAATTATTACTTCTGCTATGGGACCCCATGATTTCCATGTATGCTCAGGGAAGGTGATAAATCATAAATTAGCTGAATGGAGCTCAAAAGAATAAAAACAAGAGTAGTTACTTCTCCAGTCAGATCAAACTCACTGATGATATCCCAGTTAACTCATTCTGCAGCCAGCAATAGAAATCTTGCTTTAATCTGTTCATATAATCTTATATTTGTGATTCTGCTATTACTATGATGTGGCGTTCTCATCGCAGGCGTTGATACCATGTAAAGGCCTCATACAGGGTCGGACTGGGGTGCCTAGGGCCCACCAGGAGAATTGACTCTAGGGGTCCACACTACAGCATCCATAAACGGTTGTATTACTCGTTCATTTTTCGGCCTCTCCCACTAAAACGTGTGCCTTTTAGCAAACTATACAGTGTGTAAAAGAGAACTGTATTGTGTAGTGCACTATATCAAAGTGTTTCTTGTTAACCAACTTATTTATTGTAGTTAACAGAATCTGTAATTTACAATCAGTAGCGGTTTTTCTTACACATGGCCATTCCTTGTCCTAGGTAAACCACCCAGTCCCTCAGCCAACTTAAACAATTTTCAAAGTGAAGAAAAAGTCATAATCACACAGCCTCACTGCGCATGCGCTTTAACGCGCTATGTTCCCAGAGCATGCGCAGTGAATCTGGTAATCACAGAGCCTCACTGCGCAGGCGGCCGGACATCTACAAGTGCGCCTGCGTCCCACAATATCAGCGCTGGTCAGGAA